>NW_015542353.1:59873-70184 GCF_001515605.1 Sinocyclocheilus anshuiensis
CAAGAGTAGTGTTATCAGTCAGGAGAAGGAGGTGGATTTAATTCTATCGTAAGCTCATTTTGTTATTTTTATGATTTGGAGGTTGAAAGTACTGAATGTTTTTACACATTTTTAAAATGTGTAAAAACCAGCCATCTGAGTTAAAGGGAAGTTATCTTTTGTTTAACCCACAACATCTGGCCCTGGATTCTTTATTTTTTTATAGTAAAATTTTGTGGGATTTCATGTCACATGATTAAAGCTTTGTTTGCAAAAATCACGTGACCTGGCCGGTTTGATACGCGCTCCGAGACACTGATTCGAAACAAAAGATTCGCGAATGTTTCGAAGCGTCGTGAAGCAGTGTTTCGAACGCGCCCATCACTACCTACATTCAAGTGTTGATAAAAAAGAATGCTTGAAGCTAGAATACAACTTTTTTTTTTAAGTAGATCTCTTCTTTATTTTGGTGTATTGCACAGTGAGATATTCATACAACAAAATATTCTGGGGACAATGAAATTTTAGTGAAAATCATCAAAAATGCTGGAGGTAGCTGGCGACTTCAAAAACGTTGGCGGGGAAAGAGTTCAAGTCATTTTATTACCCTACTGGGAGAAAATACTTAGACTAGCCTTAGTCTTAGCTGGTCTCCCAGCCTGGCCAGCATGGTTTGGGTTGTTTTTTTCAACAGGGGAAGAATAAATTACATGTGAAAAATTGTACACTGAGCATGTAAACTGACCTGCTGGCAACTGTTGTGTGTGAATTTAAGGAGTAGCAGTCAGTTTTGGCAAGCTGAGCAGGAGGTCGTCCAGTAGAGCACGTGCTGCTGTCAGTTCGGCCGTAGTTAGCGCTGTGAATGTGTATGACAGTCCCATGCTCTGAAAACATCAATTCAATATTTTACAGTCTCTGGGATGCAAAAAAAAGTCATCATATAATACAATTTTGGGGATTTTGGCAAACTCTGTAATGCATTAACTGAAATGTTAAAAATAAGCAACAATCAATTAAGAACAGAATACACACCACAGGTCAGGGCACTCGTCTCATGTTCACAGACCAAACTTGAACCTACAGTAAACAGAGTGATAATTTAAAGCAGTTTAAAAAATTTAAATATAAAATAAATGTGAAGCAGGCTTAGTGAGTAATGGTTTATTTATATGTGCTTTGCCTTATGAAAAAGAGCTGTGCATAATTGTATCGAATGTACACTTGTAGTATTTACTTGTAGTGTAAAAAGAGTAATTTAAATCTTAAAAGTGTATTTAAAAACCGTATTTGTAGATAATATAATATTAATAAAATATAAGGCCACTTAACACTCTCTTAATACTCTCATGACTGTTTCTTAACACAAGTATACATTTCATAAGTGCACTTTGTAATGTCAAATTATTTTTGTTGTAAAAGTACATTTTATATCATTTTGGAAAGTCCACCCAATTGGCCCAACAAATGGTGGCTGAAGGTTTCCTGCATGTTTGGTCTTTTCGATAAGCAAAGTAATTTCAATTAAACTCTAATCTCTAACTCTAACCTTGAATTTTCTCCAGGTATGGAGAAAATCTCTGATCATGACCTATATATACCTATAGGTCTCCTAGCCTGGCCAGCATGGTTTGGGTTGTTTTTTCAACGGAAAGACTAAATTACATGTGAAAATTTGTACATTGAGCATGTAAACTGACGTGCTAGCGACTACTGTGTGTGAAAACTGGGCATCATGCACTAAACGACTGAAGATCACACACTACCAGACTTTAAATTCCTTCCAATCACAACAAACTCACAGAAATGTGTGCACTGTTGCTAAGAGACGCGTGACAAATTAAAATAATGTATGTTTTAAAATCTAAGCCGACCAACATTACTTTCTCTGATAGTAGTTTGAGACATTTCAAGTGATACAAAAAGGAGTTAGGGTTAATTTGAATCAATAATGAAATCTATGGCAAAAAAATGTTTGTCAACGAGCTTTTTTCCAATGACTAAAATGAGACAATGACAAGATGACAATATGGTCATTAAACGATAACTGTGACTGTATCAACATGCAATATCGTTGATGATAAAATACATAACTAAAATGTATTTTTGTTTGCAATTGCCAGATATCAAGGGCCCTATTTTAACGATCTAAGAGCATGGTCTAAAGCACATGGCGCAGGTGCATTTAAGGCGTGTCCGGATTCAAGAGAGAATCGCGATGCCTTCCGAAAATCTCAGAATCTATGCAGAATCATTTCTTGATTCACGATGCATCGATTTATTTTCCTAGCCCTAATATACACACACACACATATATATATATATATATATATACAGTATATATAGCCTGTGTGTGTGTGTGTTAGTATAATAAATAGCCTACAATAAATCAGTACACTACATGAGGCAAAACAAACCATGTGTATGAGTTGTTGGCATTTTGTTGCTTATTGGTGAAAGTGCAATACTTCTAATGAAATGTAAAAATTTATTTCTCAAATGACAACAATCACTGCGATTATAATTTTGAGCAAAATTTGTATCAGATTAACCATTATACAACATGACGAAAATGTGACTTAAGTTTTCATTAAAACTAGACTTTAATTCTCAGACATTTCTTCAACTAATACTTGACTAAACAAAAACAGGACCAAGTTGACTAAATGTGATAAAAACTAAAAAGTATATTTGACACAGGACTAAGACTACAGACTAAATAAAAAAATAGCTGACAAAATGAACACTATATCACTGGCATTCATGTGGAACAATATATTTAGCAATTTACAATTCTGAGTGAACTAAGTGAAGGAAAGGATGGGCAAATGGAAGGAAATGGTGGAGAAGGAACAAATGTGAAGGAAGGACAGGTGAGAAAGAAGGACTCCCACATCTTCACTCAGTGAGATGTGGAAATAGATGTCTGTATGTTAATACACTGATTGTATTGTCCGAATTTCAGGAGATCAAAGTGTCTGAGGTTCTTCCACCCTTAAAACTTTAATCATATTTCAAAGACAACCGAAGTAATTATGCAGTTACATGATGTACTTACATCCTACTTAAGTGGTTCAAAAAAGCACTCTTAAGTTCTACTAATTGAATTTCAAATAAATGTATACATTTTCATTTGATTGAAATTAGCATGGAATTAAATGTCCAAAAACATTACATTAAGTTCCCAGTATATTCTTTTAAAGTATATTATAACCACAATAAGTACTCTTTTAAAAAATATGCTAAAGTGTACTTTTTTGTTTCGGAAGGGTTGCTTGCAGGGGAGAAAAAACTTTTGAACTTTGACTAATGTGTTTCAAAAGTCTCTTGAATCTCAATATTCTAAACACACTTCCTGAAAATAACAGAATGAATGTAGTATCAAACAGGATGATAAATACTCACGAATTCCATGCGGGAGGCAAAAATAAGAGATTGCAAGATACTTGTATGTGCCAAAGCAGGGATCAGTGAAGATCATATGCGTTGCATACACCTCACACCTTTCCCGGCCATTGCAGCTTTACATGTCAAAAAAAAGGAAGACTTACATTAATCATTGCATCTTTATCCCAGCGAACAAAAATGTGTTATAGGAACATTATTAAGCATTGTTTCTGAATGCTCTCTGAATGTTTTAAAAACATTTTCTTAGTTATGCAAAAGTTAAAGAAAACATTAAGAGACTGTTCCATTTTATCATGGGAATGTGACTATTGAACGTTCTCTAAACAAGTAATAAGTAGTAATGTTTTAAAAAGGTTAGACTAATGTCCTACTAAAACATTTTAGAAAAAACATTCCATGGACATTTTATAAATGTGTTTTTAATGCAATAGGCTATTTTGAAAATGTTATTAAAGACTAGACAACTTCAAACATTCTACTGGAAGAATGTTTGTTAACTGAGAGAACCTTACAGAAAATTCCCTGTTAGCTGCAGACGGTATTTAAAGAAGATCATGAACTTTAAAACAATTAATTTATCTACCTTTTCGACACAAAATTCAGTGCATTGGGTGAAAAGCAGTTGGTGTTTTGAAGCTGTTTAGATGGACGTCCTTGAGAGCAGGTGATTTTATCTGTACGTCCATAGTTTGCAGTATTTATCTGAATCTTACCATTTTCTACATGGGGATAAAACAATTGTATTTCTTAAATGAATCCATGTGATCTGATTTCTTGAAACAAAGTAAGAGATATGGAAAAATCACTCACTACATTTCAAATAACCGTATCCACCATGACAAGTCACACTTGTTTCTGGAAGATGATGGAGGATATAAGACAGTTATACAGAGAAGGAAATGATAAAGAACTGGAATTGGAGGAAGAGAGAGAACAAGTCCAAACCTGCTGGGATGCAAATGTAGTTGGTAGTGTAGTACTTGTAGGTGCCAAAACATGGATCTGGTGTGGAGAGTCCTTGAGTGTTTAACCCACACGTTCTCAGTCCATCACACCTGTTTAAAGATAAAGACATATGCAAGTAAACCAGTGCTGCCAGTATTAGGTCTGAGTATGATTCAGTGGGCTATATAACACTTTGAATTGTCAAGAACAGTTTTGGTTCAATATACTTACCTGTTGATCTAAAATAGCCTTAAACCTATACACTTTTTTTTATTTGTTATTTTTATTTAGTAACTTTCAAGAGGGTGTACTCATTTTTGCAACACAAAATGTTATCACTTTGATAAGAAAATCTTATTTTGCTGAATAATTTTAGCATTCTTCTTTGGTAATTGGTGCAAACCTGCTGGGATGCAAATGTAGTTGGTAGTGTAGTACTTGTAGGTGCCAAAACATGGATCTGGTGTGGAGAGTCCTTGAGTGTTTAACCCACACGTTCTCAGTCCATCACACCTGTTTAAAGATAAAGACATATGCAAGTAAACCAGTGCTGCCAGTATTAGGTCTGAGTATGATTCAGTGGGCTATATAACACTTTGAATTGTCAAGAACAGTTTTGGTTCAATATACTTACCTGTTGATCTAAAATAGCCTTAAACCTATACACTTTTTTTTATTTGTTATTTTTATTTAGTAACTTTCAAGAGGGTGTACTCATTTTTGCAACACAAAATGTTATCACTTTGATAAGAAAATCTTATTTTGCTGAATAATTTTGGCATTTATCTTTCGTAATTGATCAAGCAGGCTTGTTGGAACATTACATCTCCAAAGAACCCTAACATGTCTTCTAAGTAAAGAGTAATTGCTGAATTTGTTAAGTTTTAGAGGGGGTGTACTCATTTATGCTGTGCACTGTATTTCCTCTTACCGTTTATAGATCACAGGGACATTTATTGAACACCAAGTATTAGATATTTGACTTTGTGGTCGTCCAAAGCTGCAAATTTGGCTGCTTGTGCGGCCATATGTTGCTGATTGTACACTGATCACACCAGTATCTGAACAGAAGAAAAATATCATTTGACAATGGATTACTGTTTACAACAATAACAATAGTATATATAAATAAATAACTTTAGACACAACAACATCTTACCACAACTGAGATGCTGTACAAAGCCATCACATGTAACTACAGTCTCTGAAAAATGAAAGAGTGCAGCTTCAAGATATTATTTGTCATTTGTAACAAGGTGTGATTGACAAACTATAAGGATAAAAACAATAAACTCAAAATAGGAAAATACTAAATCTGTCAGATTTACATATAAGGCTGTCCAATAAGAAGAAAAAAAGAAGAAAAAAAAAACACTAGTTCAAAACACATACAAAGTTCTTACAAATGTACTTATTGTATTTATGGTGGTTTAATGTACTCTTTTATTATAAAACTCCGGAATTGTTCATTCATAAATATCATTATGTTTTGGGGGAGTTGCACCGCATGACATATATAACCTGAACTAACCTAATAATGTAAATAAGAATAATAAAAACATACAGTAGTGACATATTCACCACAACCCACCCAACTAAACAACAACTATATGAAATTTAAAGCTGGACAATTCAGTCAAGTAATCTTTGCTTAACTGCTGATTGTTGATGTGGTTCATGGATAATGAAATACCTGCAGATATCAGCAATCTGGAGTTCAGAAGCACCACTGTAAGACAACAACAGAAGATAAATGATTAACATCCCTGTGCAATGCTAATCTTAAAGTCATTCAAACTGTTCTCAACCCTAAATTTAACCCAAATGTCTAAAAGTGCAACTATACAATAGTGTCCACTGTGCGTCTGATTTTGCAATTTAATCAGATGAAAGAAACTTACAGGTAAGCAGGAGGACACTGAGAGAGAACATGGTTCTGCTGTCACAGTCAAAGGTGTGGATGTAGCCTCTGATGAGCTGATCCATATTTATACAGTCTGTTTTCTGATTATTCAATCAGATAAGAATCTTAAACTCTTAAACTTATTTGGAAAGTAAAGACATCTGTGTAAAAAATGTGATGTTGAGCAAACACTTATTATAATAGGAACTTACTTGATCATTTCTCAATAGCGCAAATATTTTCACATCACATATTTCACAGTGCATATTTTTTCCATTAAATTAAACTCACCTGAAAGTAAATGAGGCAATTACATATAAGATTTTATAGAGTCTGTCCCTCCAACAGAGATGAAGTCGGGTCTTGAATCTTGTACAAACTCCCGTTCTGGATGTTGATGCAGAGGCCAATTTTCACGTGTTCCACCAAGATTGGTTTACAGCGATTGACCTGAAGGATGCATACTTCACATCTCAATTTTGCCTCAACACAGATGCCCTGGGGTGCGTTTCCCAAAAGCAACTATGGTCACAAGTTCCGTCATTACCAGTAGAGTTCAATGGAACTTATACGACCATAGCTAACAATGCTTTTGGGAAACACACCCTGGACTGCACCTGGAGCTTAGGAGCTCCGATCAGCTCTTGTTTTCATTGGAGGTCAGTAGAAGGTAAAGGCTGTCTCCAAGTAGAGGATGGCTGTACCAAAAACAGAAACAAAATGATGCTCACTCTTTTTTTGTTGTTGTTGTAAAAAAAAAAAAAACAGCAGCAGTGACCCTCTTTGCGGTGAGTGTTTTTTCAATCCCGTTTTCGGTATGAAAGACTATCTGGCTCACACGGAGTGCTGGATAGATTGCGACTTGGGATGTCAGTTGTTACTTGGCATGCGAGAGCTTTCCAACACCTGTGTCCCCAACTCGCATTGACACATTTCAGCGGTTGTGGCACTTTCCATAGGGATCCCATGCGTCAGTATGTCAACATAATGTTGAACGTGACTGACTGAAAGGGAATGTCTCGATTACGTATGGAACCCTCATCTGCCACAACCTTGAACTACCCCACTGAATGGTTGAGACATGGTCTTGGCTCCTCAGCACAAACTTGAATGAGTGGATGCATGCCGCCATCTGAGGGTGTTTTCACACTAGTTCGTTTGAGCCTTCCAAACACTCTCAGAGCGGTTCAGCTCATATGTGAACAAGCAAAGTTGACCCAAAAGTGAACCATACTCATTTGTGGTTCAATTTCCTCTTGATTTGTGAAAGCAATTTGGTCCCAGTTTGTATGGACCAACATAACAGCTTGAAGTTGACCTAAGCAGTTTACTATTTGTATAGGTTTCTTTTTTGTAAAGCCTATATGTATAGTTTATGTATATATATTACTATATGTATAGTTTATGATTATTATTATATTATTTACAGATATAGGCCTAAATATTTCAGTCTCGTTACATTTATCAAACAAACAAACTGTTAACTTTAACAATACAAAACAATTCTGTTGTCATTGATGTAATCTACGGCTAGCTGTGCATTCAATGATAGAACCACCCGATGCGCAGCGGAGATCTAGCATTCTTTTTTATACTACTCCATGGTGATTGGGGCTCCCAAATGAGACCCCATACGTCAGTATATCTATGTAACATCTCCATTTCCTGATACGTAACCGAGACATTGTAGCTCTGGTAAGCTGATCAGTATCCATACAGTCTTTTGTCTGATCTGTCATTCAGATTTTATAAAGCACCTTTGGTTTTCCCCATATATTCTTAAATTCATTTAATACAGAATGTTCTTGTAGAATGTACATGAATTGAATAAAGAGAATCCTTCCTTTTATCACTGATAGTGTTAAAAGCTGTAAGTTTCATTCACTAACTGATCACAGTATATTGAGTTAAAACTGACATTTAGGCCCTTGTCTGTTCACAGAATCTATGTTTTACTTTTGTACACATTAGTTTTACCTGAATGTTCAGGTTAAATCCTACAGAACTGCCATATTGAATGTTTTAACTTTGCTATTTTACATTGCTCATTTACCTCACTGAATAGGGAGTTACATGTCATTTACAATTTTTACACTCCTATGCACAAATAATGCAGGTTGTGTCAGGGGCAGACGTCACATGGTCTGCATGTGCATTTTAAATTGTTTATTTAATAGTTTAATTCAAAATCTAAAATAGTAATAAAATGTAAAAACTTATAGGTAAATATGATGACACTGAGGGAGATCATGTTGTAAAAGGCAGAAATGTTGCTTCTGAAATTGAGTCCATCCATATTTATACAACTTGCTGTCTGACTTTTGTCACATCACCGCCGACCTCCCGCTGACCCACAGCACCCAATGGGACGAATAAAGGGAGCTTTGTTACATCTGAATCCACACAAGCACACATCAGCTGCATAATTTACACAAACACATTTATATGTGTTTTGTCTAAAAGTGCTGCATGTATCTGTTTACCTGTTTCTTTCACTACCTGTTCCCACCATGTCTAGGTTGTAGTAACGTGTTTGGTACATCCAGTTTTAGCTCTTTTTGAACTTAATTATTCTCTTCCTGTTGTGTCATAAGCTGTGAAAGAGAGCAAAACAAGATGTTTCCTGATTTCTTCAGTCAGATGAATTTGCAGAATTTATGTGGAAACTCATTGCTGTTATTTCTAAACATTTGTCTGTTTGAACTCTGTTAAATTATTCAATTGTAACTGCATGATTTCACATGTTGAATCATTGTTGAGGATTCTAGTTCACTCAGACTCTATCATCATTCTTTCAGGACTAAGAAAGCAGGTTTACTTTTCCATGTCCACAAAAATGTCCTAATTTTTTGGCAGTCTGGTCAGATGAGTAAACAAGCAGATCATGTTTGATTGTTCTTTAACAACATCAGATTAAAAGCACTGGATTAAAGGCTTTGTGATTTCTTTGCCCAGTAAATGGTTAAACCACTCTCATGGGTTATTTTGTACCTATATCACTTATACAGTCAGGTCCATATATATTTGGACACTGACACAATTTTCATAAATTTGGCTCTGTATGCCACCAGAATAGAATTCAAATTAAACAATCAAGATGAAATTGAAGTGCAGACTTTAAGCTTTAATTAAAGGGGCTGAACAAAAATATAACACAAAATGCTTAGGAATTACAACCATTTAGGGCTGGGTTTTGACACAAATTTCACGATTCTCATTCACAAGCTTTCGATTCGATTCGATTCAATTCAATATCGATTATTTTGGATATATATCAGGTACAGTACTTGCCAAATTTTCTCAAGAAAATAAAATCTCTCAACTAATGCTGTAAAATATACATGAGAGTCAGTTGGTACTACATTAGTATAATATTGAAGGTTAAAATTGACTGATTTGTAAGCTAACGTTATAGCCTACAACTGCTAAAATTACACTTAATTAAGTTTTTAAAACAATAAAGTTACAATTACATAATAATATTTCTACTTCAATTCATTTTTTTTTTATATATAAACATTTAAACGGTGGCTGTCATAAAAATTGATGGATTTATTCAAACATTAATTAAACATAAGAACAGTAAAAATGATCATGAATATGTTATATGGTGCATATATTTAGCAAAATACCCCTCTCTACAACTAGCCATTACTGATGTCTTTGCGCGGCTGAAACACAGATTGAGCGATTACATGAGACTCTTTTCTTTTAACTTACCTTCGGATGTTTAGTCATGTTTATTTTGTGCTGAAGCTGGTATTAATGTGGAGATGATTAGTTCACGTGCTCTAAGCGCTGCCGCGTCTGTTGAACTGCGCAACAGCGATCTGTCACTCCCTTGCATCATGGTACTGTCGTGAACCCGCGTCCACAAGATGAAATGTGTTGCCAGGTTTTTGTTTTTTTTGTAGTTCAGCACATTGGCCAGTCGAAGTTACTGAATGTAGATTTTCATCTTATTGAAGACATTTATTTCTTAAAAATTAAATTAAAGAACTGTTTTCATGTGTGTGTGTGTGTGTGTGTGTGTGTGTGTGTGTGTGTGTGTGTGTTTGCGTGTGTGTGTGTGTGTGTGT
>NW_015542353.1:71111-73425 GCF_001515605.1 Sinocyclocheilus anshuiensis
TGTGTGTGTGTGTGTGTGTGTGTGTGTGTATATATATATATATATATATATATATATACATATATAATTGCAACAAAATTATATCATTTAGGCAAATCTAACTTTCATAGACAGAGTCAATTATTTACTTTTGTGCACATTAGTTTTATCTGATTGTACATGTTAAATTCTGCTTTTTCCTATCAGTAAAAAGACATTTACTTCCAAACAATAACAGGTTATAATAACAACTTTAAAGAAGCTTAATTACTATATTGGATTCATGTGAATACTTAAATCCCATACAGTATATCACGCTTTGACTGAACTTTGTTCAAACTGGTTCAAAATATTAGCACAAGCTTTCAGTCTGTAAAGGCTTTGTGATTTCTTTGTGCAGTAAAGGGTTAAGGAGCAACCAATGAAAAGTTCCCAGCATGCCCCTCTCATGTTTATAATTAAACTCACCAACTTTGTTATATCACATGTATAAATACTCTTTTCATTTAATCTGAAAATGAAAACCTACTTCAACACAGCCACCACTGTATAAGCACCAAAACACGCTGGTACAGGTATAAAATATATAAGAAAAAAAATATATATATATATTCTGTATAATATGTAACTGTGTATAAACTTCCACATTTGCATCTTGTATTTTATGTAAACTTATTTGCATCAAACTGGTCTCTGCTTCTCTACACTGTTAAAAATTGCTGTAAAAAAAATCTGCCAAATTTTGACACTAACATGCTGTTTTCCATTAAAACAGTGCATTCTGGGTAATATTTGTCATTTTCGAGAAAGTATCCTGCTGCTATATCGTGAATTAACAGCGTCCAGTGTCGAAACTCACACCCTACACCAGTGGTTGCCAACCCGTCGATCGCGATCGACTGGTAGATCTTTATCACTGTCCCAGTAGATCCCGAAAAAAAATGTAAAATAAGTACAAAAATGCATTACATTTATGGGGTTATATTAATGTATCACTGAAGGGAACTGTCTTGAGAAAAGTTTCGATGGCAAGGGCATACCTTCTTCTCCTTATAAATCGCAACTCTGCTTTGTTTACAGCGGTAACCAAGGAAACGCTCTATTGCTGTCAGTTCATAAGCAGTGTTGCCAAGTCCGCGGCTACATTAACACTGTTGCTGCGGGTTGTTGTTCATGTCCGCGGGTTGAAGCGACCCCAATAACGTGATATTTAGTCCCTGGAATGTGAATTTTACTGGAAGATCCCCACAGAAAAACGTGCATTTTACCCCCTGAATGGATTTTTACAGGGGAACCCCCCTCCAAACTGATTGGACTAGTTTTATTGCGAAAACCTGGCAACCCTGATCATAGGCGCCGCCTGCTGTCAGAGAGTGCGTCTCATTCAGACCTGCTGTTGACTGACTTTATTTCTGTCAGACATCTACAGAAGATCTTATTGAGAAATACAGAGGTTTAGATGATGCTTTATTGTTTCGTTTGACGTTACCATTGTGGAGATCAGTGTTTACTTTAGTTGGGCTCCTGACCCTTGACTTTTGAACGTTTGTGTTTGTTTGATTAGTATAGCTATCTCTATAAGATGCATTTGTTGTGGTAAAATTGTCAGGTTGGTTAGATGATTTTGATTGTTTCTTATAATCATGGCTTGAAGTTTCATGTACTGGATTCATTCATAGTCTAACTGTGAGTGGTGTTTCATATTATTTTTTTTCTCAGTGAATTACAGTATGAGATTAACTCATACTCATGTTGTGACAACCAATTAAAAGGATTTAAAAACAGTTTAGGTTTGAACATTTTGAAATGCTTTGTCTTTTACACTCAAAGAGAGACATCAAGAATCAGCAGATGAATCTCAACAATGGTGACAATCAAAAGCTTCATGCTGCAATGCATGCTGGGTACCAGCACAGGACAAAACTCATCCATGACTCCCAGCATGCAATTTGGCATGAATAAATTATGCTGCTGAATTGTCCACTTATTTTCTTGAATTCTTACTATGTGCTTTTATTTATTTTTTTTTTTAGAGTTTTAGTAGCGTGTTTTGTGATATGCAGAGCTGATCTGTTTATTTATTTTGTGGATTGTCACCATTGTTGAGATTCATACGCTGATTCTTAATGTGTGTGTCTAAATTACACTAAAAGTTTATTTTTTATTTTTTTGGATGAGTGATGTTTTAATAGTCTTTGGTTACTCAGCAGAATTTGCTGTTTTCTTCCAGTATCAATATTAAAGGGGTCATATGATGCTGCTAAAAAGAACAGTATTTTGTGTATTTGGTGTAATGAAATGTGTTTATGCGGTTTAAGGTTCAAAAAACACATTA
>NW_015542353.1:73654-87677 GCF_001515605.1 Sinocyclocheilus anshuiensis
AGGCGGCGGGCTTGAGAACGGCGCGGCCGGCGGATTCGACGAAGGTGCGTCCGGAAGGCTTGTGGCAACCACATGTGAAGACCCCGGGCTGGACTCCTCTTCGTCCACGGTGAAAGCCGATCCGGCGATCCACAGCACGAAGTTGAAGAATTTCCTGTTTTAGGTAGGCGTGGTTGACTCTGAACTTTTATAAAGAATATCTCTTCGGATTTGAGACTTTAGTCTTCGCAACTTTACAGATCTTCTTTATGCACCAAGAGCTTGTAACACTCCAAAGAGAAAGGAAAAATTGAAATCGCATCATATGATCCCTTTAAGAGAAAAGACACTAGATAAAATCAGTGAATCAGGAGTAAGAGAATTCTTGTTATTAGCAATCTATAAACAACAATACCAGAGTTTTTTTCATTGACTCTTTTAACCCTTAACATACATGTTTCAAAAACACATATTATTACAATAATCAAAAAAAAAGCTAATGTTAACAAATCACGATTCAAGAGCCCAACTAAAGTAAACACTGATCTCCATCATGGTAGTGAAAAAAAACCACAAAAACATCTAAACCTCTGTAACTCTCAATAAGATCTTCTGTCTTATTGGTCTTGCTTATCTGTCTTACTTAGTCTGGTAAGGGAAGCTGGTAATGCTGTTTTAGGAGTTGTTTAATCAGATCTTGAGAGATTTAATGCCTTCCTTTATTTCAGCTGATTTCATCCAAGGCTGTGGCTGGAAGTCAGTTGTAGTTCTTGTGTTTTACTTTCATTCAGTGATTCTGCATGTTAACAGCAGCTGTTCATCATTAATGCTCAATCATCACTTAATTAATCACAGAATTGTCTCATTAACTTCAGCACTGCTTCACTCTGTATGGACATTATATGTTCATTTAAAACCAAGGATTTTACTGTGGGGTTTAAAGGGTTAAAGATGCGAGATTTAAAAAAAACACAGCATGAAATGTAATTTAACAGTAATAAACTGTAATTAATTTATAGCAACAAACTGTAGAATAAACAGTAACATGCTGGCAACCAGAGCTGCCAGTAGATTACCGTTAATTCAAGGAAAAAATATACTGTAAAACATAACAGTCAGATTTACCAAACAAAACAAGTTCATTTCACTGAAATGTTAGTGAATGTTCATAGAAAAAAAGTTATGCAAAGTCATGAACTGATAAGGAGAGTAAATATTGAACTGAACTGTATTAATGTGTTTTTGCACAAGAGAGATCTGTTAATGTAGTTTTGTGGGTCACCATTGTGCTGGAGAGTAGAGCCTGTGCTTCAGTCAATGATGAGCCACAAATCACTGATGCTCTGCTGCTTTTTTTTTGTTTTTTAATTCTTTCATGCATTAATTATTAAAGCACAAAGTAATGTGATTTTTAAATGTTTGGTTCTACTTTTAAACAAGTGAAAAATTATGCTAGTAACTATTTTTTTTCCAATTTATTTTATTTTGAGGGAGTTACATATCTGTCCACTGTAGTGAACACCATGCATCAAAGGTACAAAAAGTGAATCAATAGAATGTAATGTGTGGTTTAAAAAAAACATTTACTACAAGAAAATGGTATGAATACACATAAGAACATTAAATAACAACAAGCTATGTCATGACAGCACAGAAAAGTGAAGTGTAACAAACAAAAGGTAAGAGTGAGTGTCTACGGGACAGGGCTGTGTGGGGTGGGGTGGGGTGGGGATGGTGGGCTGTTCATACACATGTGAGCACAAATACAAACACACACAAGCACACACACGTACATAAGTGACCTCCCTTGTCCCGTTTGACTGCTACGCTGATCTAACCACTGACCGATTCAACAGCAACAACAGCAGTGCTGATCATGACACTTAAAAAATGATCACAGACACCTGTCATCATGCAATGACAGCCACCCCTCACGTAAATCAGAAATTGGGAACAACTATTCGAGGAAGGCTGCGGTTGCTGGTCTCTTGTGCTAATGCCAATTCCCTTCCCTAGTGCGTGAGAAAACATGCAGTCTACCTGAGATGTGATCAACAAGGAAGTTGTCTTTCACTATTAATGTTGTTAAATAGAGAAAAACATTTTACATTTAAGTAACTTCTAGCGTATTCTTAAACTCGGACCTTATTCTTGAAACACAAAATGACCAATAAAAAATATTTTTTCATATACTTATATACAGTATGTCCCTTATTCTGTCCCTTATAAACCACAGTTGTCCTGTATTTAAGTTGGCAAACCTAAAACACACACACACACACACACACACACACACACACACACGTTATATTGGTGGTTTACGAGGACTCTCCATATAGGCGTAATGGTTTTTATACTGTACAAACTGTATTTTCTATTGTCCTACACCTAATCCTACCCCTCACAGGATAATGGTTTTTATATTGTACAGACCGTATATTCTATCGCCAGGGGCGGTTCTAGGGGGTGGCCGGGGGTGGCCAGTGCCCCCCTGTCAACAAGCTTGGCCCCCCCTACATTTGGAGTCATATCACACCAAACAATTTTGGGTGAAATGCGCCGTTTGTCCTGTAAACTATATATAAAAAAAGAACAACATCACCAGCTGCTAAATTCAAATCTGCGTTCGCTGGCTGGCACAGAGCCAGAGACACACGCGTTTTTTAAAACACTGCGCATTATAACCAATCATATACGATTCTCAAATTTGTGTCCCCATAAACCACCCAAACCAGTGCACGCGCACGCGCACGCGCACGCACACGCACACGCACACGCACACACACATGTCTGGTTTGCTATCCTTGTGGGGACTCTCCATAAGCATAATGGTTTTTATATTGTACAGACCGTATATTCTATCGCCAGGGGCGGTTCTAGGGGGTGGCCGGGGGTGGCCAGTGCCCCCCTGTCAACAAGCTTGGCCCCCCCTACATTTGGAGTCATATCACACCAAACAATTTTGGGTGAAATGCGCCGTTTGTCCTGTAAACTATATATAAAAAAAGAACAACATCACCAGCTGCTAAATTCAAATCTGCGTTCGCTGGCTGGCACATATGAATTTCGCTACCTATATGCTTCCATAGGCACAGAGCCAGAGACACACGGTGTTTTAAAGCACTGCGCATTATAACCAATCACATACGGATTCTGTTGTTTATGAATGCAAGGACCAATCAGAGGCCTTCAGATGAGTCACCGCGCGCGCTGGCTGACTGAATTCTCTGGCTAATTCTCTCATCAGAAACAACAAAGTGAAGATGTAGGAATGCAAGTAAGATATTCATTTCACAATGTAAACAGCTTTAGAGATTATTATGGGAGTTTTTGAGAGTGCTTGAACTCGCTGGACTGAAGGGAAAATGTTCTTTGATAATGTAAAGGTTATTTGCTCTCTTTTTATGAAAGTGTTACAGGCTAATTAGTAACTTACAATGTTTTTATTAAATTCACATTAAATACAAAGTCAGTCGTATTAAAAATATTTTATGGTATGACACCCATATCTGGTACTTAAGTAAAAAGACGGATTTGTATGCAAGTTACAGTAATAGATTATACTACTTTGCCCATCGCCCATTATAGATCAACTAACACGATCTTTAAAGGTGCAAAATGCATTTACTTACACATATTTGAGAATCGAGATATTTCATGATATATTTTGTGAATATTTCGAAAAAAAAAAAAAAAATTAATAAAACGTTTCCCTGCTGAAAAAAAACAATAGACACCATTACGAAATTTGTAATGGTTTTACTGGTTATAATTGGGACTTGTATTGGTTTTACTGGAAACCGTAATGGACCCTGTTGGTCTCTACTGGTAATTGGTTGCCTTCTATTTGTGGCTTGTTAAAACCAATAAATCCTAATGGAATATGTCCCAAAACACACTACAGAAAACCATTTTTTAATGGTTTTTAATGGTTAAAAGTTGATAGTTTTTAATGTTTGTAATGGTTATTTGTAGTGGAAACCATGTGATGGTTTTATTGTATTTGTTTTTCAGTAGGGTCACAAGCCTACATCAGTTATACAGTGGTATTGTGGCTGCTGTGTCACATGACAAGCATGAGAGCTTCACTTGTGCCCCCTCAAAAATAATGAGCGCATGATGCCCCTGACACTACAATACAAATGTATTTGTCAAACAAATGAAACATTCATATTAGTTGAAATTGTTATAGATTCCTTCTAGAGATTGCAGTGATACATGACATAGTGAAAAGTGATGTGACATGTGGCCCATATGGTGACCCATACTCGGAATTAGTGCTCTGCATTTATCCCATCCAAAGTGCACACACACAGCAGTGAACACACACACACACCGTGAACACACACCTGGAGCAGTGGGCAGCCATTTTTTGCTGCGGCGCCCGGGGAGCAGTTGGGGGTTCAGTGCCTTGCTCAAGGGCACCTCAGTCGTGGTATTGAAGGTGGGAGAGAGTGCTGTACATTCACTCCCCCCACCTACAATTCCTTCCGCTACGAGACTTGAACCCGCAACCTTTGGGTTACGAGTCCGACTCTTTAACCATTAGGCCACGACTTGACTGAATTAATAATACTTAAAGTAGGTTAAAATTAATTTTAAAATTGTGCTCCCTAAAAGCACAAGTGGTCCCTGTCTTACCCCGGTTACTTTGGTATAGAACCACCCCTGTCTATCGCCTATCACTCAGGGAGTCCTGTACATTGTTCGGTTCCGGTTACAGAGCCTCTGCAGCAGGGCAACTGGGTGACTGTGAGGCGGCATAGCCTCACATAGGGTCAAAACACCGCTCTTCCGTTCCGATCAAAACATCAAACAGGTTCTCCCCACTCAGTGACGCACCCACTGAGAAACCTGATCAAAGTGCTCTAGTTATTGCCAATTCTATTGTACGGAACGTGAAAATAGAGACACCAGCCACCATAGTCCAATGTTTGCCAGGGCGCCTGACGTCTTGGCAAATTTAAAAGTGCTGGCTAATGCTAAGCGTAAATTCAGTAAGATTGTTATTCATGTCAGCATTAATGATGTCAGTATTTCAGGTTAGTTCACTGTGAAGGTTAAGTAACGACTCAGCAGATTAACTAACTTGCATTAAAGGGCAGCAGAACGTACAAATGTGTTTCTTGGTTTAACTAAGGCTTATTTCGACTAGTAATAGGTGACCTTAACTTACTCCCCAGTCGATGTTATCACCGTTATGGCAGCATTCCGGCCGTCAGTCAGAAAAAAAAGCTCCAACTCCCAACATGAAAAACGACACAATGAATAATGTTAGTTTGCTGTTAACAAGTGAAAACATCTTAAAATATCTCAGTTTTGCATTAAAAAGAAATAATATACTAACCTTTTTGTTGAGTTAACGGTGCAACATTTCTCTTTTGTCCTTTTACCGCCACTTCCACCACACAATAAAAAAAGAAATCTCCCTTGCCACTGGTCAGTTTTTCGCGGGCAAGTTCACTACTGTAAATTTACAGTAGTTTACTGTAAATGGATTTACAGTAGTGAAGAAATACAGTAGTGACCATATATTTTCCCATAATCCTTGAGAAGGGTATAACTGCAGCCTGGAGATCTCCAAATGGGGGCGGGAACTCCAAAACGGGGTGGGAGCTCCAAAATAGGGTGTGGCTTCCTCCCATTGACAGACAGGCATATGACATGCATGCACAATTTTCCCCCCCAATCCACTTCAGTGCAAACTCCACCCCACAGCTGATTCTAAAGATTTTATTGGTTGTGTCAATTAAAGTGTTGAAGTTGCAGTTCAGGAGATAATAAGATTATGAGATATGAGACTGTTCCGTAACTCCCCAACCGGACCTCACCGGACAGTGGCACCTTTTTAGTTACACCCAGCGTCATTACCCCCTCCTACCCTGCGAATTTCATGCCCCGGGATGCCCCCATTGCTTGGAACAAAGCGATAGAGTAAAATCTTTCCCCTGCGCTGCGCTGAGACGGCTCGTGGGTGATTCCCGTTTATATCATTAAGCAGAGGTTCAAACTCCAGTCCGAACACCACTGGCCACGAGCTTTGGGCTCTGCTCTCATGGAGAATATTTATTACAGCATATTTTATTTTAGATCAGCTAGAAACAAAGTTTAATTTATAAAGTTTTATTTTGAAATGTAAGTCAATAACAATTGGCCGAAGCCAGAGCCAATGGTGAAAGTCTTTGCGCGAAGAGACCCCGCCCCATTTTGGAGGTTCTGCCCACTTTTGGAGTTCATGCCCCATTTTTGAGATCTCCGGTCTGCAGTTATACCTACTTGTAATCCTTTACTGTTTACAGTAAAATATTGTATACACATTTTACAGTATCTTACTGTACATTTTACAGTAAAATAGCCTACTGTTCAAATTACAAAAATCGGTTACAGTATTGATTACGTTCTGGTGAAAGCAAGCGCATTCGTCAAGAAGAATTGTTGAATAACTTATGTTATTTTTGTTTTCTTTGTGCACAAAAAGTATTCTTGTAGCTTTGCAAATTGAAGTTAAGCCACTGATGTCACATGTGGCGCTTTTCCACTGCATGGTACGGCACGGTACGGCTCGGTACGGGGTTTTCCACTGGGTACAGTACCTCGTGGAAAAGCACCAATGGACTGTTTTACCATTATCCTTACTATGTTTCTGTGTAGAGTCAGAGAGCTCTCAGATTTCATCAAAAATATCTTAATTTGTGTTCCGAAGATAAACAAAGGACTTACGGATTTGGAACGACAAAGGAGGTACATGAGTAATTAGTGACAGACTCTTCATTTTAGGGTGAACTAACCCTTTAAGCTGTGTCATCAGCAAGTCGTTTCCCATCGTGTTTTTGGTCAGCGTAGTTGGGGGAAAACAATTGCACTTGCCTGCACGGCCGACTCGCTGTCGCGAGAGATTTTTGGCTCAGGTCGGTGTGACATCACAGCAAGGTGGACTGCCCTCGGACACATTTCTAACCGGCATGCATCTCAAACAAACCAATTTACTATGAGCTCACTTTAAGCTGGCTGCACACTAGATGATTTTCAAATCCTAAACGATTTTAAAACAATGGGAGACCACAGACATGAAGACAGTCTCCCGGCGCGCGTTCTTTTGTACAGTGAAAAACAAAGTATAACAAAGAATATGGGCGATGTATTCTGCTTTCTTGGCATTTTTGTGGCTGCCAAGTTTCAGCTATAGAAACACGCAACATCCGGTAAGTGACGCTTGCTCGCTCTCATTGGCTATCGCGGGTATCACGTCAGAGGCAGCCCGATCAAGAGTCAGAAATATCAAACATGTTTTCAGCGACGCTCCGTCTCGATCAGGAGCAGTTAAATAATCGTAACGACACCACACAATAGCGGATTTTTTGGACAAAAAAATCGCTTGCGACAAGCCTCAAATCGGGCCACGCCCCGATCTTTCAGAAATGCAAATCAGGCTTAAAATTCTCTAGTGTGCAGCCAGCATTAGGCTCTTGTCTGTTCAAATCTAATTTTCAAAGCCTATATTTTACTTTTGTGCACATTAGTTTTATCTGGATGTTCAGGTGAAATCCTTCATTTTTCTATCAGTAAAAAGACATTTACTTCCTGACAATGACAGGTTGCATAAAAACAACTTTAACGGCACTTAATTATATTGGATTCATGTGAGTAATTAAGGCTGGCTGGCATTATATACATGCTCTTTTCATTCCATATGGAAAAACTCACTTACATCACTTATGACAATATGCATTGAATGTTCAAAAGAAAAGCAATGACTCAAGTTTGTCACCACAACAGAGAAAGCTATAGCTTGAATATGAACGGATCTGTGTAAATTCAGCTTTCATGATTCTTCTCAGATTGAATAATGATGATTGGTTTATCACAATTGTTTGTGAAATGTGTTGCCAATTAACTTGTTATAGTTCAACACACTGACTATCTGACTCTAGTTGTTGAAAAATTGAAAATTGGAAGTAAATGTTTAATGTTTGCTGAAGATTATGGGGTTAGTTATAAAGGTTTTTGTTTTCAGGACATGTAGATGCTTTTGTTAATGAAATTATATAGTTTAGGTTATTGTCTGTTCGAATGTAACTGTCAAAGTATATATTTTACTTTTGTGCACTTTAGTTTTATCTGAATGTTCAGGTGAAATCCTAAATTTTTTGTCAGTAAAAAGACATTTACTTCCTAACAATAACAGGTTAAATAAAATAACTTTAACGGAGCTTAATTATATTGGATTCATGTGAGTAGTTAAATCACATATATCATCCTTTGATCGAATTTTGCTCAAATTGGTTCAAAATATCAGTGGAAGTTTTCAGTCTTTCCAGGCTTTGTGATTTCTTTGTCCAGTAAAGGGTTAATGAGTGACCAATTAAAAGTTCCCAGCATGCCCCTCTCATGAATATGATTAAATACTGGCTAACTTTGCATTATATACATGCTCTTTTCATTCCATATGGAAAAACTCACTTACATCACTTATGACAATATGCATTGAATGTTCATAAGAAAAGCAATGACTCAAGTTTGTCACCACAACAGAGAAAGCTATAGCTTGAATATGAACAGAACTGTGTAAGCTTAACTTTTATGATTCTTTTCAAATTGAATAATGATGGTTGGTATGATCACAATTATATGTGAATTATGTTGTCTGTTAACTTGTTACAATTCAGTACATTGATCATCTGATCCTACTTATAGAAAGATTGAAAGTGAACTGAAATTTTATAATGTGTGGTTTGTTGAAGCTGAAAATGTATGTTTAATGTTTGATACAGGTTATAGGGTTAGTTATAAAGGTGTATGTTTTTGTTTTCATGAATTGTAGATGCTTTTGTTAATCAAATGATGCAGTTTAGGTTATTGTCTGTTCAAATCTAACTGTGAAAGTATGTGTTTTACTTTTGTGCACATTAGTTTTATCTGAATGTTCAGGTGAAATCCTACTTTTTTTTTGTCAGTAAGAAGAAATGTACTTCCTAACAATAACAGGTTAAATAAAAACTTTAACGGAGCTTAATTATATTGGATTCATGTGAGTAATTAAGGCTGGCTGGCATTATATACATGCTCTTTTCATTCCATATGGAAAAACTCACTTACATCACTTATGACAATATGCATTGAATGTTCAAAAGAAAAGCAATGACTCAAGTTTGTCACCACAACAGAGAAAGCTATAGCTTGAATATGAACAGAACTGTGTAAGCTTAACTTTTATGATTCTTTTCAAATTGAATAATGATGGTTGGTATGATCACAATTATATGTGAATTATGTTGTCTGTTAACTTGTTACAATTCAGTACATTGATCATCTGATCCTACTTATAGAAAGATTGAAAGTGAACTGAAATTTTATAATGTGTGGTTTGTTGAAGCTGAAAATGTATGTTTAATGTTTGATACAGGTTATAGGGTTAGTTATAAAGGTGTATGTTTTTGTTTTCATGAATTGTAGATGCTTTTGTTAATCAAATGATGCAGTTTAGGTTATTGTCTGTTCAAATCTAACTGTGAAAGTATGTGTTTTACTTTTGTGCACATTAGTTTTATCTGAATGTTCAGGTGAAATCCTACTTTTTTTTTGTCAGTAAGAAGAAATGTACTTCCTAACAATAACAGGTTAAATAAAAACTTTAACGGAGCTTAATTATATTGGATTCATGTGAGTAGTTAAATCACATATATCATCCTTTGATCGAATTTTGCTCAAATTGGTTCAAAATATCAGTGGAAGTTTTCAGTCTTTCCAGGCTTTGTGATTTCTTTGTCCAGTAAAGGGTTAATGAGTGACCAATTAAAAGTTCCCAGCATGCCCCTCTCATGAATATGATTAAATACTGGCTAACTTTGCATTATATACATGCTCTTTTCATTCCATATGGAAAAACTCACTTACATCACTTATGACAATATGCATTGAATGTTCATAAGAAAAGCAATGACTCAAGTTTGTCACCACAACAGAGAAAGCTATAGCTTGAATATGAACAGAACTGTGTAAGCTTAACTTTTATGATTCTTTTCAAATTGAATAATGATGGTTGGTATGATCACAATTATATGTGAATTATGTTGTCTGTTAACTTGTTACAATTCAGTACATTGATCATCTGATCCTACTTATAGAAAGATTGAAAGTGAACTGAAATTTTATAATGTGTGGTTTGTTGAAGCTGAAAATGTATGTTTAATGTTTGATACAGGTTATAGGGTTAGTTATAAAGGTGTATGTTTTTGTTTTCATGAATTGTAGATGCTTTTGTTAATCAAATGATGCAGTTTAGGTTATTGTCTGTTCAAATCTAACTGTGAAAGTATGTGTTTTACTTTTGTGCACATTAGTTTTATCTGAATGTTCAGGTGAAATCCTACTTTTTTTTTGTCAGTAAGAAGAAATGTACTTCCTAACAATAACAGGTTAAATAAAAACTTTAACGGAGCTTAATTATATTGGATTCATGTGAGTAATTAAATCACATATATCATCCTTTGATTGAATTTTGCTCAGATTGGTTCAAAATATCAGTGGAAGTTTTCAGTCTTTACAGGCTTTGTGATTTCTTTGTCCAGTAAAGGGTTAATGAGTGACCAATGAAAAGTTCCCAGCATGCCCCTCTCATGAATATGATTAAATACTGGCTAACTTTGCATTATATACATGCTCTTTTCTTTCTATAACTCACTTACATCATTTATATATGACAATATGTATTGAATGTTAAAAAGAAAATCAGACTAAAGTTTGTGACCACAACAGAGAAAGCTGTAGCTTGAATAGAAACAAACAGATGAGTAATTACATTAAAGTAATTTTTAGGTCAAGTTATGGAAGCTAGGTTGCTATATCTAAAACAGTGATCAGTTTGAATTATTCTTTAGTTTTTTCTTTAATTAGTAGTGAGGTTAGTGTTATTATTATGGATGGGAGAAATTAACCTTTTCAAAACATAAAATCAATTGCTTCACAAAGTGATTCATTATTTCGAAGTGCTTGAGACACCACATTTTTGTGATGCCAACTGTGAATCGGGTAAATGCAACAAAAACTCATACCAAAACATGCAAAAAAACAAAAACAAAAAATAGAAACCCAATGCAAATGCTTTCTTCAAAGTATCATATATTTAATGCAATTAAAATTATAAAAAACAATTAAATATAATGTGTCTGTATAATATGTGTTATTAAAAAATAATTCTTATTAATTTGCAGGGCTTGTTTTGTTTGTTTTATGGAGAGCTTGCCTAAACAGCCCAGCAAGAGACTATTAACTACTACTCATTATTACTACTCATTGTCAGTCTTGTGTCTTGTGTTTCCCTCCCTTTTATGCCCTTATTTGGTCATTTTCCTGTCCTTGTTTAGTTTAATTATGATTCCGTTCAGCTGTGTTCTATTAATTACCCTTGTATTTAAGTTCCTGCCTGTTCAGTTCCCTTTTTGTCTGGTCTACTCGTTACGTTCCTTGTGTTCCTGTGTGTCTCAGCCCTGCCTTGTCTTGCCTCTGTTGGGATGGATTAAAGCCTGTTTATTTGAGTGATTCCTCGTCTCCGTGTTCATTGTTCCTCCCCGCTGTGTGCACCGTGACAGAAGACCAGAACCAAAAACAGTGAGCGGTGCCCATTATCCCCGTTTTGTTTTCCGTTTGTGAAAGTTTTTTATTTTTTCTGTATTTCCCCCACGGCATGGAAGTCGCTGCTCGTCTTTCCACCCTAGCCCGCAGAGATTTAACGTGGGAGTTTGGCGGGATCTCCGCGAGCACTACGAGTCCGCCGGCCGCTCATCAGTCAAGTTCGCTGGCCGAGGTTCTCTCCAGCCCGCCGGCTGCGGCTCACTCAAGCCTGCCGGCCGATCCTCAGTCAACTTTGCTGGCCGTTTGTCTGTCAAGCCCACCGGCTGAGGCTTACTTAAGCCCGCTGGTCGCTCCAAGGTCAAGTTCGCTGGCCGTTCCAGAGTCAAGTTTGCGGGCTGCCGCTCACCCAAGCCCACATGCCGCTCCGAAGTCAAGCCCGCCGGCTGCGGCTCCCTCCAGCCCGCTGGCCGCTCCAAAGTGAAGCCCGCCAGTTGCGGCTCACTTCCTGCCCCTGAGCTCGCTCCTGTGTCGGCTCCAGCCCCCTGAGCTCGCTCCTGTGTCGGTTCCAGCCCCTGAGTTCGCTCCTGTGTAGGCTCCAGCCCCTGAGTTCGCTCCAGTGTCAGCTCAATCCCATGAAGCCATGTTTGCAAGTCTTGTTGTGTCCAGAGGAACAATTCCAGTCGGTCTTGTCTTGTCTTGTCTTGTCCATAGAGACGCTTCGAAAGCTGGCGGCTTCTCTTGTCATGGCCACGGAGGCCATTCCCAAGCCGCTTGTGTCTCCAGGTGCTTTTATGGAGGCGGTTCCTGAGTTTAACCCTGAGAGGGCCCCTGACTCCACGTCCAGCCCAAGGAGGGCTGTTGTGCTCCCGTCATGCCCAGAGGGCCTCAGATTCCGAGTCTAGCCCAGAGTGGGCTCCAGTTCCTGAGTTTAGCCCCGAGAGGGCTCCTGTCTCCACGTCAAGCCCAGGGAGAGCTGCTGTTCCCCCATCAGGCCCAGAGAAGGCCTCAGTCCCCGAATCTAGCCCATGGAGGGCTCCTGTTCCTGAGTTTAGCCCACGGAGGGCTCCAGTTCCTCAGTTTAGCCCACGGAGGGCTCCAGTTCCTAAGTTTAGCCCAAGGAGGGCTCCTATTCCTGAGTTTAGCCCAAGGAGGGCTCCTATTCCTGAGTTTCGCCCAAGGAGGGTTCCAGTCCCCGAATCCAGCCCAGTGAGGGCTCCAGTCCCTCGTCCAGCCCAGGGAGGGCCTCTCCCCAAGGATTTTTTTTTGGGGGGGGCTATATGGCTCCGGGGCTCCAGTTCCTCAGTTTAGCCCACGGAGGGCTCCAGTTCCTAAGTTTAGCCCAAGGAGGGCTCCTATTCCTGAGTTTAGCCCAAGGAGGGCTCCTATTCCTGAGTTTAGCCCAAGGAGGGCTCCTATTCCTGAGTTTAGCCCAAGGAGGGCTCCTATTCCTGAGTTTAGCCCAAGGAGGGCTCCTATTCCTGAGTTTAGCCCAAGGAGGGCTCCTATTCCTGAGTTTAGCCCAAGGAGGGCTCCTATTCCTGAGTTTAGCCCAAGGAGGGCTCCTATTCCTGAGTTTAGCCCAAGGAGGGCTCCTATTCCTGAGTTTCGCCCAAGGAGGGCTCCAGTCCCCGAATCCAGCCCAGAGAGAGCTGCTGTTCCCTCGTCCAGCCCACGGAGGGCCTCTAGACCCGAGATTCTCCCCAAGGATTTTTTGGGGTGGGCTATATGGCTCGGGCCGAAGGATGAGGCCAAGGCCCCGGAGGCCACCCTGCCATGGCCTCCAGAGCTCCCAGCTCCGCCATGGCCTCCTGAGCTCCCTGCTCCGCCATGGCCTCCTGAGCTCCCTGCTCAGCTATGGCGCCCCGAACTGCCTTATCGGCCATGGCCTCCTGAGCTCCCTGCTTCACCATGGCCTCCTGAGCTCCCTGCTCCACCATGGCCTCCTGAGCTCCCTGCTCCGCCATGGCCTCCCGAGCTCCCTGATCCGCCATGGCCTCCCGAGTCCCCTGCTCCGCCACGCCTCCCGGGAGGGGGGGGGAGTAATGTCAGTCTTGTGTCTTGTGTTTCCCTCCCTGCTCTGCCATGGCCTCCTGAGCTCCCTGCTCCGAATTCAAAAAATGTTCTGGTCACACTTTAGATTAGGGTCCATTCAAAAAATGTTCTGGTCACACTTTAGATTAGGGTCCAATTCTCACTATTAACTAACTATTAACTGTGACTTTTGCCTCAATATACTCCTAATTACTGCTTATTAATACTTAGTAAAGTAGTGGTTAAGTTTAAGAATTGGGTAGGATTAAGTATTTAGAATAAGGTCTTGCAGAATAAGACATTAATATGTGCTTTTTAAGTAATAATAAAAAGCCAGTAGTAATATTCATGCTAATAACCACCTAGACTGGACACTGAAGTGTTACCAATATTCTTCTTAACTCACCAAAGTATTTAAAGTGAGAAGGGTACATAAAAAGCA
>NW_015542353.1:87839-90480 GCF_001515605.1 Sinocyclocheilus anshuiensis
CCGTCAAATGATTGGATCAAAACAGCAGTGCAAGCTTTCAGCCTTACACAACACAATAAATTGGTAACACATCTGAATGTATATTCATAACCAAAAACTGTAATTTAGCCTTTGAGCATAGTGCTTAATATACTGTATGCAAAGGCAAATGTCTATTCCTCAGATACTCCCAAAATACACCCCCATCATCAAATGTGAGAAATCCAATGTGAGCAGGGGTGTGTTTGGTGTTTTGGGGGCCCTCAGCAAGTGGTCCCGGGGGGCCTCCCTCGGTGGATTTTGCGATCGATTCTGGGGTAGGGATGGGTATCGTTTACATTTTATCAATACCGATACGATATGATACGATAAATGATGTAAAAACATGTTGAAAATTTGAAGTTATTTTATTACTGCAGTTTACAAATGCCTCCAAGCAAACAGAAAAAGGCACATAAAGCACATTTTTTAAATAAAAAGGCCCTCAAAGAGAGAGAGAGAGAGAGAGAGATTTCCTCAGCATACCATAGCACAACATATTTGAACATCATGTGCATAGAAGCACAACAGAATGTAATAGAGAATTCTGACATCTCTAGAGAATTTTATTTAAGAAAATTAAAATATTGACTTTCTCAGGGAGCGGGCGTGATTTCTGCTAACAGAGAGTGTCCCTCTCTGTTTTAGAGGGACTTGTTTTATCTCTGTTTTTGATCATAAAAAAAGGCTTCTTTTTAACATGTAGAATTATTTATAGTGATACTCCAATCAGGATTTCTACAGACATTCATTCAGGGCCCGAGTTTCATTTTTGAAAATGGGGTGAATTCCCCTCTTAGGTGACTCTTGTGGGAGGTTTTTTTTTTTTTATTTGAGTGGTGGAGGGGGGAATTTTTTGACTTTTTGTTTTTTCAAAAATATGTAATTAAATGTTTGATCATGCTGTGTATTTTTGTTTTTACAATGGGGGCAATTGTTGAGTGTGCATGAGCACACAGTCTCTGGAGAGCGCACGAGTGCTGAATGGTTTAAATACTGGCCAAACTTAAAAAAGAAATGCAAATTATACACTTTAGTGATGATGCATGTAAACTGTGACAATTCCTGTGTCAACCGTGCAGTGTGCAGCTTGCTTATAGTGCAGACGCGATGTGGTGATATGAAGCCATTTGCGCATTTTGAGAGGGAAAGACAGAGAGCTCGCGGAGAACATGAGCTGTTTGTACAATTTCGCCTCACAGAAAGTTTTCAAATTATTTTGTAATGAAGAAATATGAATTCTACCTCACCTTAAGCATTATAATTATTTTACCCGTGCCGGATTATAAGACGGTGCTGCTGCATGTCGTGCCAAACCTTTCACGGCAGGCGCATCGGTTTATGAGAACAGCTTCTAATTCACCATTAACACAGAAGTACGGAGATAAAACAACACACGTATCGATAACAGTATTGTTTGTCCTGAAGCTTATCGGTAGTCCGGTATTGACCCAATTATGCTCCGGTGCAAAAAAATGCCGGTTCTCGACTCCCATCGGAAGAAATCGCGTTCCGCGGGGGCCCCCCTGGACCGCGGGGCATCAACGCAATTGCGTGGGTTGCGTGGTGCCTCAACACGCTACTGAATGTGAGGAATGTAAAAGTGTGGCTGGAAGGAGCAGACTCTTCACTACAACATGAGTTCCAGAACACAGACTGGAATGCTTTGCTTCACGGGCCACATTGGGGTCACACACGAACATTAATACACCAGTTCTGCATCACATCAACAGGTGTATCAGCTGAGCAAGATGAATGCACATAAAGTTGCTGGCCCTGATGGCATCCCTGGCAAAGTACTCAGAACTGCTGGCTGAGGTCTTCAAGGAGCTGATTGTGGGGCACTGGTGGTCTAGGAAGGGTCACACAAACACTCCCATATATACTTATGGTTCTGAAGTGGAATGTGTAACTAGCTTCATGTTCCTTGGTGTCCACATCTCTGAGGATCTTTCCTGGACCCTCAACACCTCCACCCTGATCAAAAAGGCACAACAGCGCCTTTATTTCCTTTGGAAACTAAGGAAAGCTCACCTGTCCCCCACATCCTGCTGAGCTTTTATTATTGCACTATTGAATGCATCTTAACCAACTGCATCACAGTGTGGTACTGCAACTGCACTTTCTCAGATCAGCAAACCCTCCAGCGAGTGGTGAAAACTTCCCAATACATCTTCACAAAAAAAAAAAAAACTTCACAAAACTTCACAATACTTCATTGGTGTTCAGCTTCCCTCCATCAAAGACATGCTGCCTGGGGATGAGAAGCATTATCAAAGACACCTCTCACCCCAACCATGGACTGTTTTCTCCTCTCCCATCAAGGAGACATTATAAGAGTCTTCGATGTTGCACTGGCAGACTCAGGAACGGTGTATTTCCCTCAGCTGTCAGCCTACTGAACTCCAAACTCTTTAAAAAAACTGAACTGTACAATAAACTGTCCCCAATGCACATTTTCAAGGTTTCTTACTGTGCCTCCTGACATTTTTGCAAATTCCTTGAGATGGTCCTCACTGCAGAACACAAAATCAAGGGGGCGTGGTTGGATCAAGATCCAACTCCTCCCACCTTACAAATACCTAAACCTACCCGTCTCCACCCCCTGATCCCTAAACCTACC
>NW_015542353.1:90592-117260 GCF_001515605.1 Sinocyclocheilus anshuiensis
CCCCTGATTCCTAAACACACCCCTAAACCTACCCATCTTCACCCCTAAACCTACCCATCTCAACCCCTAAACCCACCAATCTACACCCCTAAACCCACCCATCTCCACTACTAAACCTACCCATCTCCACCCCTAAACCTACCAATCTCCACCCCCTAGATGTGGATCCAACTCCCCGCCCCCCCACCATGGTTTTCATTAACAGCCTGTTTCAATTATATAAAAATTGTTACATTGTAACTTTCTCATTCACAGTGTTGAACAGAAGATGGCATTGTTTAATTACTTCATCTATATGTCGGACACTCTCTCTATGTCTGTTTATGGTCCTAGTTTCTGGAAAAGTGAGTGTGGTATTTTATACATGCCAAAGATTAAAACCATACAGCAACACACTACAGTTAACAATCACAAATTTACACTATTTATGACATTCATTAAGCAGTCCTACATGTGTTTTCTTAGTAGTTTATTTAATCGTTTAATTCAAAATCTAAAATAGAAATTCAGTAGATGACAATGAGGGAGATCTGAATATTGCATTAATTGAGTCAATCCATATTTACACAACTTCCTTTACCATGTCATCACTGACCCACAGCACCCAATAGTACAAGTTTAGTGCAAGAGTTTTGTTACATCTGAATCCACACAAGCACATCAGCTTCATTATTTAGACAAACACCTTACTTGTAGTGCTGCATCTATCTGTTTACCAGCTTCTTTCACTACATGTTCACACCATGTCTTGTAGTACCTTCTTTGTACATCCAGTTTTGGCTCTTTTTGAACTTCATCCACTTCCTGTTGTGTCAGAAGCTGTGAAAGAGAGCAAAACTTGTTACATAAAACACCTAAGTAAATGTAAATTAATCTCTGGACTGAAATACATTTATTTTCCCTATGAATGAAGACACGCCCCCTGCATTTTACAGCCTACCACAGCCCAGCAGGGGACAACTATACCGACTTCACGTGCTTTTACACACAGAGGGTCTGCACTGAAGCTGGGTGCAATCCCGTGCCGGTCAGCAGGTAAAATACCTCAAAATTCCAAAAGAAAAACGTGTCAGTAATCCTGCAAGGAGAACAGGTACATATACACCTAGGGCTGCACAATTATGGCAAAAATCATAATTGTCGATTATTCCCTTGAAATTGTAATTGCGATTATTAATTACGATTATCACAATTTACACTAAATTATGTTTATACCATTGTTTGAAGCAACTGTATGCCATATTTTGATATGAAAATAAACAAGCTGAAAACACTAACTTAAAAACTTTTATTGCTTTTCTACTGTATTAAGCATCAAATGTCAATTATACATTGGATTGGTTTCTTCTTTAAATAAAAAAAAAGTAAAAATATGCATGGTATTATAATGTTATACTAAAACTAAAATTAAAACAATGGAAAAACGCTTAAGATAACCTGTAGAAAGAAAAAAACACATCTTAAGCGTGCAGAATAACATAAGTGGACTTTAAAAGATTAATTGCCGCTTTGAACGATTACGTAATTGTGGCATCTGTAATTGTAATCACGATTAGAAATTCGATTAATTGTGCAGCCCTATATACACGAACCTCACCTCTGAACTTACCAAGAGTCAATTAGAACACTTCTTTACAGATCGCTTTAAAGGCTCTTTATGACGTCATAAGTCGTCTCGGAAGGCCGATTTTTTATGGACATTTCACTGCTGACATATTAGGCCATAAATGTCAAGAACTTTTCCACACATGATGTTATAGGGGGATTATATTTAGCAATAAGAATATATATGGTAGGTGGGATAAGCGATAAACATTTTTAACACATCTTTTACCACATTTGTTTAGTTACTTTTCAAATGGCATTTATGCATACTGTAGTTTTTTTCTATTACTCTTTACTATTCAGACATTAAGTTAACTATAGAATGTTTAAAATTACGATCTGAACAAAGAATAAAATAAAAAAAATTCTGTATTTATTATTTGAATATGATTTATATCAATTTTTCGAAAATGTTCATAAGATGCAGTGTTCCTGCACCACAACGATTAATTTTTTTTCTGTATTACATTTAGCATCAACAACACCTGCACCATTTTAATTCTTTCATTTTGATTCTCTTTTATCAAAAGACTATCGAAAGCAGCCTTTCTTTCCATTGAGAATACATGAAGCCTTAAATTAAACACCAAGGACATTGCGGATGAATTTGAAGACCCAGAGAATTAAATTAAACACATTTATTGTTTGTATTTCGTGATAAATTTGACAGAATTTAAAGGATACTATCTGTGTTATATTGAAAGTAACAAAATGCTTATTGCGATTATTGGGTTGCTGGCATGCTACAAATTGAAAACATTAAATATAATTTCCACGCATTTATACCAATAAAACAGCTTGTGAACACAAAAGACAACAATAAGGATAGTTGGAGCCCACATTAACCTATAACGTTTGGGGGGCCGTACAAATATTTTTGTATACGGGCCCGGGGCTTGCTATGCCACTGCATAGGTGGGTAAATCCTGTCACAATATCCAGTCAAGAGAACATGTTAGTAAAACGTATGTAACATTTAAGTGGGGTAATGTAAATTTTATGAATGAATTAATACGCTTTACGGCGATTGTACTCTCTTGTCAAAATGGTGCTAACAGCTTTTAATGGCCCGGGTGTTTTATATATTTACTTAAAATTTAACAAAAATGCTCCAACACACTGAAATCCTATACTAATGTTAATGTATGGTTTGCAAACATAGTTTACATGGTTCACAAGCAGGGTGTTTGTCTCGGCAACGTGAATGTACATGTGATTGCTGTTTATATGCGGGGATCGAAGGAGTACTAATGATTTAGTTCTGTGGATGTTTACAGTATTGGTTAAAAATGTTTGTTATACTCATTCAATTTAATTGTGTATTTTGTATTACTGAGAGTGAGCTCGAGTATTCAGTTCAAAAGAAAGTTACTTTGCTTAATAATTAATGCTTATATTCTTATGCAGCATAAAGAAACAATATGATATTGTAATGTTAGTTTATGGGGACTAAGTATAAAATTGATTCCAGTAATATGTTCAAGAATGTACTTTATAGAGAAGTGAAAGCATAAAGAAAGAGCCAAAACAAGGGTGTGGTTATGCAGAAAACACTGTTTATTGATTTTGCTGGATTTTGTTTCAGAGTCTATGGGTGAGGATGGCTGATTTATCGAGGATGATCAAGGATCAGACTGCTAAGCAACACCCCAAGGTTCGGTGTCATAAAGAAGAAGAGGGATACAAGCATACAAGGAGCTATCATCGACCTGCTGCTCTAGAAGCTTCCCAGATAGGGGAGAGGACTGCTGCATGTAGCACCTATAGGAAAGGAATCAGACATAAGAGTTTGCGATGGGAGATGGTGTGAACTGAAGTCTTCCCAGTGGAAATGTACCTTCTGTTGCTGTGGATATTGGACCTGGTGATGTGGAGCAGGAAAGTGCAGACCAGAGGATTGCGGTTAGAAACTCCGTTCCAGAGCCATGTTCACAAAGAATTCAAGTACACAACTGAGGGGTCAAGGGTCTGTCCATAACTTCCCTCGTCCACTTCACAAAGTGGAACACACTTCAAATTGGCAATGGGGATTCCCCGAGGGGAAGTACTTAGAGAAGTTTGCAAATGTGTGTCTAAAAGCGAAGTGGAACAGACCTCTACTCAGAGCCGGTGCCAGGGCACATAAATCGGTGGGCATGGGCATTGACTTTTCATAGTCAATGAAAGATAAGTTGGTTTGGGCTATTATTTGCAATTTTTATGTTAAAAGGCAGGGATAACCAGCTTTGTATTGTTACAATGTCTGTGATATATGTGACCCTGGAGCACAAAACCAGTCTTAAGTCGCTTGGGCATATTTTTAGCAATAGACAAAGAAACATTGTATGGGTCAAAATTATCAATTTTTCTTTTATGCCATTTCTTTTTCTTTATTGTTCCATGAAGATATTTTGTAAATTTCCTACTGTAAATATATCAAAACTTAATTTTTGATTAGTAATATGCATTGCTAAGGACTTCATTTGGACAACTTTAAAGGCGATTTTCTCAGTATTTTGATTTTTTTGCACCCTCAGATCCCAGATTTTCAAATAGTTGTATCTCGGCCAAATATTCAAGTCCTATCCTAACAAACCATACATCAATGGAAAGCTTATTTATTCAGCTTTCAGATGATGTATAAATCTCAATTTCAAAAAATTGACCCTTATGACTGGTTTTGTGGTCCAGGGTCACATATGTAAATGTTATTATTTCATAACACTTGGTAAATGATGATAAGGTAAAGCTGGTGTTTGCAATCAACATTCTTTAGATAAACTTTTTTTAAAAGATTTATTTTTGGCATTTATTATGCCAGGACAGATCAGAATTGACAGGAAGTGAAGTGGGAGAGCGAGTGATAGGGGGCAGGTCCGGGAAAGGTCCTTGAGACAGAATTCGAACACAGGACGGCGCTTTATGTTGGCACGCTGCCCACAAGGCTATATTGGCACAAGCAATCAACATGCTTTAAGAAGATGCACACGCACCTCATTCTCATTTGCAAAGCATTTATTGTAAGGAAAATCCCAACATATTGTACAAGCAAGATCTATAGAAATATTTACTGAAAGAGAATCAAAGCTTTGTGCAAAAGTCTTAATGATTTTATCTGCACACAAATATTGAATTGAGATTAGCATAGTAATATTCTACCATTACTATATTTGCCATATCTTTACAAGAGGACAGATGGCAAATATCACATACTATTAGATGCAAAATTAAGAAATAGATTTAGTTTCAGCACATTTAAAGTGGAGGAGATGCTGATAGAGAATTGAAGAGGCCAAATTCACAAGATCAGCTGTCGTTCTCTGCAAACACAAACATAAAAGTAATAAGCTATTATCAGTCTAGCCTGATGAGTGAGTTCGTAAGTTAAACAAAACCAAAACTAATCAACACATTAGAAAACTATATGCAGTATCATTGCTCTGTACAGTAACACTTACACTTAGACACGCAGGAGTATGAGATGTACAGGTACTTGAATGTGCCGAAACATGGATCCGAGAAGACACTGTTGGAGGCTAATATGGAGCAGCTGCTTTTCCCTTCACATCTACACCATAATAAAATATAAATTAATTAAACAAAAACTTAATTCAAATTATTTTATTATTATTATTAAAGTTATTTTATTACCCTGCTGGGAGAAAACACCCTAGACTAGTCTTTTGGTTTTGGTTTGCTTTTGCTTTTTCAGCAGGGCAAAGACTAAATTACATGTGAAAAATTGTACACTGAGGATGTAAACTGACCCACTAGCGACTACTGTCTGTGAATTTAAGGCGTAGCAGTCAATTTTGGCAAGCTGAGCAGGAGGTCGTCCAGTAGAGCACATGCTGCTGTCAGTTCGGCCATAGTTAGCGCTGTGAATGTGTATGACAGTCCCATCATCTGAAAACATCAGTTCAACTTTTTACAGTCTCTTGGATGCAAAAAAAGTAAAACTCTTAAGTAAGAACAGAATAGGCCTACAAACCACAGGTCAGGGCACTCGTCTCATGTTCACAGACTAAACTTGAACCTACAGTAAACAGAAAGATGTTATAAGGCAATTTAAAAAAATACATATAAAATAAATGTAAAACAGGCTTAGTGAGTAATGGTGAGTGTACTTTGATCATGCATTTTATAAGCATATTCAAATGGAGACTGGTTTATTCGTGTGCTTGTTGTGATGTGTTGTGTTGAAGTTTAGACACTAGGGGTTATGACTAATCACACGTTTATATTAATTTAATTAATTGAATATATAAGTGGGGTTTGGGAACTAAACCATAAAGAGCCTTTAAAGGGGTCATGAACTGAGAAACCAAAATTCCCCTGATCTCTTTACATATAAGAGATCATTGTAGCCTACTATAAAAACACCCTGCAAGTTTTAGAACTCAAAACTTGCTCATTAGTCTAAAACAGCTTATATTGAAGTCAATCTGCCAAAACGACTGGTTGTGGAAAGTGCCACTTTATGACAGTGTAGTGTGGCTAAGCACCGCCTCCACAGAAGAAGGTCAATGCCTGCTTCTACATCGCTGCCTGTTTAGCCCCACCCATTGATTCGTGCATGTTGTATTTAAATGGCGAGAGCGGCAAATGCAGGTCTACACAGAAATCAAAGGATAAACTTAATTTGATGAACTTTATTTTTAATGAAGTTCCGTATTTTTTTTTTTTTTTACAAGAGTTTCTGGAATGCAGGGGAGAAATAATATTTAACTCTGAACTTTGACTAATGTGCCATACTAAAGGCTCTTGAATAAGGATCTTAAATCACAATATTCTAAACACATCACCTGGAAAGAATTTAATGATTGAGTAGCAAAAGACTTAATAAATACTCACGAATTCCAGATGGGACACAAAAATAGGAGATTGCGAGGTACTTGTATATGCCAAAGCAGGGATCAGTGAAGACCATACGTGATGCATACACCTCACAACTTTCCAGGCCATTGCAGCTTTATATGTCAAAAAAAGTAAGGCTTACTTTAATCATTGCATCTTTATCCCAACTAACAAAAAATATGTTCTAAAAAAAGTTTTGCTAACATTACCATTAAAGGCACAATACGTAATTTTCGCCACTAGAGGGCGCGTATTGAAAATAAACAAAGAATTAAAGGCGTATTTTGATGAGGCTGTGACTGAGTGTGGAATCATGGGAGTTGTGGTCTTCATCCCCACAGCCGATGCAATCCGACGGGACTCGGGCAGAAATCATGTTCATGGATGAGCTAATGATTTATTAACGTAGTAGAGTGAAGCAGGATGAGGCTGAAAGCCGTCGAAGTGAAACGAGGCCGCTGAACGAGCGTGACGGCTCGAAAGCAGCGGAGCTTTTATTATGCCACAGTCGACCGCTTCCGCTTCTTCTGGTCGTGCGTATGTGGGGGAAAAAAGCAGCACTGTTTTATCATACTAGATACATTTGAAAGTTCTGTTATAATGCTACTCTGTGCGGTCGTCACCGGTCTAGGCGAGACACTGCAGGTTAATAGGGTAAAAAAATTAAATAATAGTTATCACCTTACTTACCCAGCTGATTGATTACATTGATAATTGCAAACATTTTTTGTATTACAAGTTTTCTAAAATGTTATGTTTAAATATGCAAATGAGGCATTATTTAATGAAATATGCGCTAATTTGCATACATTTCTAGTACAAAAATCTGAACACTGGATGAAGTCAGTTTCAAAATTTGACATTTTCAATTTCAAAAATGTTTATTTTCAATCAGCAGTTAAGCAAAGGTTACTAGCATTAATTGTGAAGTCCAGTTTTGAATTTCATTTATGAATGTAATGTTTTATTTATGAATGAATAATTCATGATATTTGTAAAATGAAAAACATTAAATGCATGAAACCAACATAGGCCTAAATACAAAAAGTACATTTCTAAGAACTTTGCACATTTTAAAATAATGTTTTTATTTATTTATTTGACACTCACATTTGACAAATGTAATTTACCCATTTAATTTGTAAAGCTTCTTTTATTATATTTATCTAATTGAAAGATCAGACTACAGACTGTATACTTAAATCATGATTAACAAAATTCAGATCTTGCATGCAAAAACATATATATAAAAATATTTAAAAACCTGGAGGCAGTGGTTGACAGAACGTTATTTATTTATTATTATTATTATTATTATTAGGCTATTATTATTATTTAGTATTTAATGTAGTACCTGGAGTTTATTGTTCTCTCCCCTGTAGTTTGTTAATCTCACCTTGTTACAAAAATGACAAATAATATCTTAAAGTTGCACTCTTTAATTTTTCAGAGACTATAATTACATGTGATGGCTTTGTACAGCATCTCAGTTGTGGTAAGATGTTGTTGTGTCATAATCAACTATTGCTTGAGAAAGCCAACTTACTGATCTGCTATATAAGATTCTTCATCTTCATCTTCATCTTCATCTTCTTCTTCTCCTGAGACTAAATTTGAAATGTACCTCCTCCTTGAGTTTTCAAGCTGAAGTTGGGTCAGACCTTCAGACTGGTCTGACTTGGGTTGCTATATCTTTTCTGACTGATCCGACATACAATTTTTGTTAAACATCAGTGTATCATCTTTTCCTGATTAAATATCGTTTGTCTACAGTGAACTCCTTTTTTTTTCAGGCTTTATATGTTTTTTGTCCAATAAAGGGTTAAAAATGAAACGCTCAAAAGAAATTTCCCAGCATTCTTCTCTCGTGAATATGATTCCAGTTTTGTTAACTTTGTGTTCTATTTTATATGAATACTCTTATCATTTCATGTTGAAAAACTAATATACATCACTTACACATGACAATATGCACTGAATGTTAAAAAGTAAGCCAGAGGTCAAAGTTTAAAACCACCACGGAGAAACATTAGTTTTAATAGGAACAGACCTGTCTAACCGTGTGGTGTTGAATTTCTTAAAACCAAGTAAACAATGTTTATTATGTGTGTTTGTGTGTGTGATTTGTGCAGTCTGTCTTTTTGACGTAGTGCTATGACTGTTTTGTCCTGACTATATGCTGTTATAGAGTTAAAAAGAAAGTTCTGAAATTTGGTATTTGGGTCAATATCACCATAGAGTGCCTTTCAACCCTCACAATACTCAAACATTTTGGTTTTAATTTCCCATTTGCTTTGTCATGTCATAAATAGTAGACACCCAAGTACTATAGAGACATATTAGCTGAGCTCCCACACATTTTTTTTGATAATTATGGGCCATTATTCAAAGCATAAACCATAAGATATGTTCACCCTGTCATGGACATATATATTAGTTAAATACGTTTTCATTGCAAAATACTGAAAGGTATGATGTCCCTTTCCTAAACAGGGCAATTTTTTTGCTTTCAAATTATAAATACATAAAAGATTTGATGTAAACCATGTGTTTTTAAAGAAACTCATAAATTTGCACATGTATTTTTTCTTATTTGGAGAAAACTGTGATATTTGGATGCAGTTTTTTGTTTGCATGTTATTGCCCCCACAACTAGCTATTGAACACACTGGATTATATAGATATGATTGAATTATTATTTAAAATATTATTGTAAAATATCGAGATGACTGGGAGGACCAGCACATGACGGGGTGGACACATAAAGCAGAACACACAAAGCACTACAAAATATGACAATGAAACATTCAACTTCGAAAAAAATATATAATAATAATAATACATAATATAATTACATCCTCGATCACATTGATATACCCCCCCCCATTTAAGCAATATTAAATACAAATGAATGCTATGTCCACCCTGTCAAGTGTAAGTGGCCGACAGGGTGGACAGTTTGAGCTTCAATTTGCATATTAGCTTACAACAGACTGTGACTAGCTAAATAGTCAAATTCATACAAAGAAAATTTGACAATTGAAAAGTCACCAACTTACTAACGTCAGCCGTTGAAATTCCCACCACTGAGGAGACAAAAAAAAATCTGTTGTCCTGATGTCACTAAAAGGGATGGCCTTTTCTTAGAGGGGCGGATTCCCCATTACCACAGGGTGGACAACCATTTGAGGGGCATGGACAAACTCTTCTTTTTTATTAAATAAAAAATATAGTTTTTATTACCAAATGATCAATACACTCAAATTGAGTAATCTCTTAAACAAAATATTATTAGGAGCACAACATTTTTAAATTTGATGACTTGACAATATTCTACTATCATTCAAATTTAATGAGCAGTGGGACATAGCAAAATAACACGCATCCTTTTACACAAAACTAAAAAAAAAAAATCTAAAAATGTATCTAAAGAGCCAAGTAATGCTTTTGTTATGAATATAAAAACTTAGCCTAATATAACACACCCTTTCATAGTCATTTTTATGTTAAGTTATCATGGCAAATGAGTTATTTATGTACAGGACACCAAAAGGCACCCTACAGTGATACTGACCCATTTTAATTTTCAGCTTTCAAAACAACTGCATTGGAAATGTGATTCAACAAGATGTGATCAAGTTTAGTCCTTAGTGAACAGTGACATTTACTATGAGCTCCCTTTTACGGGCTTTGGTACTACTTTGTCCAGTAAAGGGTTAAGCAGCAACCAATGAAAAGTTCCCAGCATGCACTTCTCATGAGTGTGATACTTGCTTTGCCTTGTATCACACATATATAAGTACTGTTTTCATTCCATATGGAGAAACTCACTCACTTCACTTATATATGACAATATGCATTGAATGTTGAAAAGAAAATCAACAACTCAAGTTTGTCACCACCACGCAGAAAGCTGTAGCTTGAATAGGAACAGATCTGTGTAAACTTAAGCATTTTAATAATGATTTTTCGCATTCAAACAAATGATGACTGGTTCGGTCATGAGACTTCATGACATGTGCTGCCGTCTTGTTACAAAGAAGCACATAGACCGTCTGATTCGAATTGTGGGTAATATAGATTTGATAGAGGATGTAGTTTGGGTCTTATGTAGCATTGGGAAAATATGTGGTTTTTGAATGTTTGTTACTGTGGGAGTATAATACGGAGAAATTGTCGATAAAGTGTGTATCGATTTGTCGTCCGATAGGCCTACATGTATTGTGAAATATTGAATTCAGGCATTACGTTAATAGGCTTGTTTGAGATGAGCAAAATCTGCGCAGAACCGATCACCGGTGATCACCGCGAGATGCATGGCATGCCGGTCAGAAAAGTGTCCGACTTACCTCCGACTTGCTCTGATGTCACGCTGACGTGTGCCGAAAAACTCTCGGCTGTGTGGGATTGCTCTCCACCGACTGCGCTGATCAAGCATGATGGGAACGACTGGCTGACCACACCGCTTAAAGGAACACTCCACTATTTTTGAAAAGAGGCTAATTTTCCAACTCCCCTAGAGTTAAACAGTTGAGTTTTACCGTTTTCGAATCCATTCAACCGATCTCCGGGTCTGGCGGTAGCACTTTTAGCTTAGCTTAGCATAGATAATTGAATCTGATTAGACCATTAGCAGGCGCAATGATATTACGCAGCGCCTGAAAATAGTCCCCAGCTAGGTAACTTCCAACAGAAGGCACGCTCCCTGTGCAAGCAGGTGGTCACGTTGGTTATGTTGACGGAAGTGAAAACGGTAAAACTCAACTGTTTAACTCTAGGGGAGTTGGAAAATGAGCCTATTTTCAAAAATAGAAAATAGTGGCTTTAATGCCCATTGGTTCAGACAACTGTGAAGCTGCTTTCTCTTCTAAAATGTTTTTTTTTTTTTTACTGGTTCCATGTGATTGTGTATTTAAATTATGCATGAATGTCCCCAAACACTATGACAGTGCGATCTCTGTGTGAGAGATATGTGATTGTCATATTTCTATAAAAATCTAAAATACATGTTTGTATTAAAGTAAAAATGGATGATAAATACACCTTTCGTATGGAGTTAAATAGCAAGCACTTTGAGTGTCTTGTTCATCATATTTATTTTCATATAAAAGCAACAGAACTGAAATTATATCATGTTTATTAGCAACACAGCACGTGAATGTGAATATCGCGATATCTGCCTTTGATCTCGTTGGTATCTGTTCACTTCGAGAGGGCAGAACTGTCCGTCTTGACTGCGCTTATTTCACTCAAGTACTCCTCCCCTCACTGCAGCCGCCTGCTCTCGCCTACTAGGCTACATTTCAGGTATCGCGAGATTGCTGTTCTCGCGAGTCGCAGTAGGGTCGCTCATGGTGTTGTTAACATGGCTGCCGCCTGAAACTTCCATGTGGTATTTATGTAATCACAAAAACTTAATTGGGCTATCATAAATATTTGGTAGTTAGTTCTATTGTATCAGTTTAGCGCTGGTATTTATATATTTACTGACGACCGTCCAAAGAAGCTGCCAGAATGCAACACGACGACGTAAGTAAAGCGTTTTAAGAAAAGCTCACGAAAACAACGTATCTATATTTATTGACAAGCGACACGGGTAAATTAAATGTGATTTGGAATGAACAGGACGCGACTGAACCAATAATAACTGATAGGAAATCTTAACAAAAGATAAATATAAAACACTGGTAGCGGTGAACGTTCAGATTTTAGGTTTTGAATTTTGATCTTTTCATCTTTGACATTGAATCATTTGTCTTTTAAAGGTTATATGGGACCTTATCGGCAATGACAGTTTTTGTTCCTACAAAGTCAAGTAAGTACTATACCATTATAAACTAACTTGCACTGTTCAGCGGTGTATTTTTGTCTTGTATGTAACTTATGTGGACGAACATGACATCTAACAGTTTGATTTCTTGTCGTTGTTACAGAACGAAAACTCAGCGGTTCTGTCGAAATGAATACAACCTCACAGGCCTGTGCAATCGCAGTTCATGTCCTCTCGCCAACAGCCAGTATGCCACTGTAAGAGAAGAGAAAGGTACAAACGCACTTCGCAAAAGCAGTTGCGAACATGTGGTCGGCACTCAGTTTTCCAAACAAAAATGTTTCAAAATATGAATTTCTTGATCATCATAGTTGTTGTGTTTCCTTAGGCCGGTGTTATCTCTATATGAAAGTTGTTGAGAGAGCAGCATTCCCTGCTCGCATGTGGGAGAAGGTAAGGGAACCAAAGCGAACAAATCACGTTGATCATTTGATGTCTTTCGCATTGAAATGTTTAATAAACCCGTGCTAACTCTCGCTCACTCAAGGTGAAACTTGATAGAAACTATGCAAAGGCTTTGGAGCAGATCGATGAGAACCTCATGTACTGGCCGCAGTTCATCCGACACAAGTGCAAACAGCGCTTGACGAAGATCGCACAGTATCTCATTCGAATCCGCAAACTCACACTCAAACGACAGTGAGTCTCTTTCTTATCTGCTTCTGTTGTTTGTTGTGATTCTGCTTAATTTCGGCGTTCTGTGCTCTAGTGAACAACACAGCATAGATTCCATGATGCCTTTCATCTCGCATCAAACTATTTCAACTTAAAACATTTCATTCACATTTCTTTAATTTGCAAGTAGCCTTGTAATAAAAGCTCCCTAAGGCTGCATTTGTTTGATAAAAAGTACAGCAATATTGTGAATTATTATTGCAATTTAATATAACTTTTCTATTTAATATATTTAAAAATGTAATTTATTCCTGTGATGCAAAGCTGTATTTTCAGCATCATTACTCCAGTCTTCAGTGACACATGATCCTTCAGAAATCAGTCTAATATGCTGATTTGCTGCTTAAGAAATATTGATCAATGTTGAAAACAGCTGTGCTGCATAATATTTGTGGAAACTGATAAATTTTTATTGTCAGGATTATTTGAACAGCATTTACACAATACATGGCTTACTGTATATAATCTCTTACATGATGCCGGTTTTTTTATTTACAGGAGAAAATTGGTTCCACTCAGTAGAAAAGTAGAGAGAAGAGAAAAGAGGAGAGAGGTGAGTGAGGCACTGATCATACGTGAATTCCTGACTATATCCCCGTCTTTGTATTTTTATTTTGTTTGAGCATTTAAACAGGCCTACCTCTGTTTTTTTTTTTTTACCCATTCTTTTAAAAACAACTCTACAATCAAATGTGGAGTTAAATGTGTTGCATTTACTCATTTTTTTTATTCTTACCAACAGGAAAAAGCTCTTATTGCTGCTCAGCTGGAAAATGCCATAGAAAAAGAACTGTTAGACCGTCTAAAACAAGGAACGGTAAGTGCATCTTTGGCACATCTTTTTCCTGCTTTTGTGCCAGATCAGTGATTGCATTTAAAGTTTTCTTTTTTCCCTTTTAGTATGGAGACATATACAACTTCCCCATCCACGCCTTTAATAAAGCAATGGAAAAACAGGAAGAGGAGACTGAATCAGAGGAAGCGGAAGATGAAGAGGTATTAACTTTATTTTTTTGTCAGCTTAGTGTTTTTATTATTTGTATGACTGTTACAGGAAGTCTATTCTATTCTATTAAGAGCCTTCTATTAAGAAGTCCCTTATGCTCATCAAGGCTGCATTTATTTTTGTAAAAAATACAGTAATATTATGAAATATTAATACAATTGAAATAAAACAACTTCGGGAGACCTTGTGCACACTTTTAGATGGGGTTAATATTAATTGGGGGTAATATTAATAATAATTATTATTTATATACTTATGTGGTCTTGTTTCTGTCTTTCAGGAGCCTGTGACGAGAGAATTTGTTGCTGATGATGAGTTTGAAGAGAGTGATCTCAGTGATTTTGAGGTAATATTTTACGTATAAAAATTAAATTCCGTTAAAAAAAACCATGGTTAATCTCTCAAAGAATGACATTATTTCAACCCTGAGCATTTTTTACAGGATATGAACAACCTAAAGGGCAGCAGTGATGAAGAAGAGGATGCTGAAGAGGAATCCCGTGAGGAAGAGGAGTCTGAAGAAGAGTTAGAGGAAGAGAAGACCAAGGCCCAATCAAAAGGAAAGGCTCCACTCAAAGGCCCAATCAGGAAAAAACGGGCCTATGTAGAGATAGAATATGAACAAGAGACAGAACCAGCTCAGAAAAGTAAGGCCACATAGAGACTGAACTGCTGATCACACCAGAGTATCTCTGCTGTGTGTGGAACATTTCCAATTCATTAAACCTGATCGTTGATATAACACCTCTATTCAATAACAATGTACACTGGTGTGTGTGTGTGTGTTTGTACACTCCTGTCCAAATCTCTAATGTGGGATTGTTTGTACATTGACCTGTCTCATCTTTACTTATGCTGTTGCAAGCGTAAGTGTTTTTAAAAAATGTTCCATTGTGTACTTTGGAGTCAACTTTGACCTATGTTCATATAATAAACTTTATTTGAAATGGCATGCATGCATATTAACCCTCATGTGGTGTTCGGGTCCTTTTTGCTCTGAAAAAAAATTATTTTTCCCGAAAATACTAGTTAATGTTATCGCATTGGACTGAAATTTTGTGACTTTGTTCACAAAGGGTATAACTACTTCTAAAAAAAATTTTGATCATTTTCATACTTTTCTGGGGGAGATTTTTCACCTTGTTACACGCGTGATGTTACAGAGCAAAAAGGACCCGGCCTCAAACAAATGCTTATAAATCACTCATTATGCTATATTATCAACAACGATTTGATTCAATCTTTTGTAAACTCATAAGTGTGATAGGGTTCTGAACACAACACAAGGGTTAAGTAGTGTCTGTTAGTTTGACAGTGGCTGGTGTTCTAAAGCTAAACTACTTTTCTATATTGTTGTGTTTGAATGCATGTTTTACTTAGATCATCTTTTACATCTCATGCACCCACCAGCAACTACACTGCAGACCCCTAGAAAACATTGCTATTGTTTATGGAGTTCAACTGACCTCAGTGGTAATGCTGTTAGTAACACAAATGCACATCCTTTCAAAGCACTTATTCCAAAGAAAATTTATGGAAAAATCCTAACCAAATGTATAAGCAAGGTTCTTTTTTTTGGTCCCAAGAGACATAGTTTCATATGGAAAATGCCTCTAATACATATATATCTAACAGAAATGTTTCTTTTAACTCAATTAACACTAAATAATATCCAGTGTGAGTCACTTAATTATTGTGGGTAAAAAGCACACTAGCACGTCACCAAACATATGTTCCAAACGTCATCTGATATTCTTTAAACTTGCTAAGACATTTATTCATTCCTTAAAGCTGCAGTCTATAAGTTTTGCCTCTGTCGCCATCTCTGTTTGAAAACCTGCAATTGCAGCTGTCTGCGGAATTATCTTCCTTGCGTGGGTTGTGCTCCGGCACAGATGAATCTAATGTTTTGAGGTGAATGTGTGGCAGTCAGTCACTGCACCGGTGTGTGGATATTTACTGTACTTCGCAATCAAAGATTCTAGCCTACGTCTTGCAATATGACCCAAATAAGAATTTTCACCGGATAATGCCATCTGAACAAGTAACAAGTCTGCCACGTTTGTTCTGACCAACTCAGGAAAAAAGCATTAACATAAATCTCACTACCAATGGTGATTAAATCTAAAGATCAGTTAGCTCGGTTTATCACATCAAACCGTTCAAATTATTATTATTGTTAAACTTTATTCTCAAATTCTTATTGTTAACAACATCAGCATTGCGTGACTATGTGTATCAGCGTGTGATTTCAGTTTCTGCACAGTCTAATCTAATTGTCATACCACTCGAATTTCATATTAAGAAATTATTTTAACCCAAAAAGCTAATTATGCTCCCTTCGAACTGGTTGTCTTTCAAATACAGATCTTGTGTAATCCCAGGCTATCTGTAATCAGAAGCACATTTAAAACTGGAATATAATTTAATTTCATTCACATGTGTTTCATAATCTCACTACCAATGGTGATTAAATCTAAAGATCAGTTAGCTCGGTTTATCACATCAAACCGTTCAAATTATTATTATTGTTAAACTTTATTCTCAAATTCTTAATGTTAACAACATCAGCATTGCGTGACTATGTGTATCAGCGTGTGATTTCAGTTTCTGCACAGTCTAATCTAATTGTCATACCACTCGAATTTCATATTAAGAAATTATTTTAACCCAAAAAGCTAATTATGCTCCCTTCGAACTGGTTGTCTTTCAAATACAGATCTTGTGTAATCCCAGGCTATCTGTAATCAGAAGCACATTTATAACTGGAATATAATTTAATTTCATTCACATGCGTTTCATAAACACAATCCTTTCTGGATTACAATCTGCCATCAAAATAATACATTTAATTATTCAAGCTGCTGTGAGAAAAGGCTATAAACGATTGGCCACTGTCAATCGATAGTTTTGAACACTGGCTGGTTATGTACTTGCTCAAATATTGATTTTGGATCATTTTTAACCAAAAAAAAGTTACGGACTGCAGCTTTAAAAAGAAATTAAAAAGTATGAAGTCATTTTAATCTATTTTAGTGTTGTGTTTTAGTAATGTTTGACAGCACTGGTATGTGTTATTAAGCCCTGTTCACACCAAGAACAATAACTATAAAGATAACGATATTAGCGTCCACACCAGCGAAAAATATCGTCTGTTCATTCTAAGCGCACATGCGTCTGTCGCAAAGATAACTATAAAGATAACTATAAAGATAACGATAGAACGATTTTTAGAACTATATCTTTATCGTTATCTTTATAGTTATCGTCCTTGGTGTGAACGGGCCTGATGCGCAATCGAATTGTGCACAGACATTTTCTGATGAAGTGACAACATGAGCTGAAACCTTTGCTTAACTGCCTCAACAACTCACTGAGCACATTTGAAGTGGAGATGCTGACCATTGAAGAGGCCAAAATTGTGCCAGAAAAGAAATAAAACCTTCATTAACAGTTATATGCTGTTAGCAATCTAACCTGAAGCATGCATTAATGAAGTATCTTAAAAGTAGGATGAAAGACCTGTTTTTTTGGTGTCCCCAGAAATGTCCCAGTTTTACAGCATGTTCAAAACAGCCTGCAAATCTAAATCTCTTTGAGGTTGTATAATTTTTATTTTTGCAAAAATAAAACAAAAAACGCCAGTTCCCCTGGATAGCACACACAGTGTATTTTGTTCATAGCACGTAGTGAACTGATCACCGAATCAGATTCTACTGAGCCAACGTCAACTCCAAAAGCGGCAAATACTCTGACAGCTTACTGACACACAGATGCTGCAGTGACTTTCTGGATACACTTCAACACAGGTTCAGGCACACAACTGCTGTCTAGCTCTCTCAGAAGAGTCTGTAGAAAAACAAGGTAAATAAGAAAAAATAGACAGAGAGAAAACAGCTTCAAACTGCACGCAGTATGTATCAGAGTAAAAAGATGCTTTTACCATTTCATAAAAGCTTTGTAAGCATGATGACATTCTAATTAGTCACTCGTAAGGAGGATTACTGGCGTATAAATCTGCCATTTTTATTACTTTCACTTGCAAACTTGAAACAGAATGATAAAACAAATATAAGATAACAGTTTTTACCTCTCTGGCTGAAATTCTTTCTCCTATAACCACAAGATTCAATATAAAGAATAATAATAGTCATTCTCACCTGTAGTTTTCCCTTTGAGCAGTGGTCGAGCAGCAGTAAACAGTGGGACGCTTGGGTCATGAGCTGCTCTTTCAGATGGGTGGGTATTGACTCTGATGAGACGTCAACCAGAAACCTCAGAAGACTCTGAGCTAGTGAACCCATCCTCCTCTCCATACTAGAAATATACATAAAAGCACACAATGTGTTAGTGTGAGATACATCTGATATAAGCAAGAGAGTGGAATCATGTAAAAACTGATGTAAAAAGTCATTTGCATGTAGTTGCACTGAAGTACTGATGTTGTATAGTGCTATGAATGGTCACCGTGGCCAAGCAATCTGTAGAGTTTTTTGCAGAGCATCCAGGATACTCAGTCTGGCTTCCTCCTCTGGAGCATCTGAGACCTCCAAGTATCCCACAATCACCCTCTCCAGCCTCTTCAGGTGACGAATGATTACTATACCCATCCTATGAGATAACATGCCAAATTGGAACATCAAAGTAGCTAAAGATGAGTAATATTACAACAATTATGCTAATCAAGTTAGTTAAGAATATTTTAAATTAACAACATAGTAATAAATATATCAACATGAAAATGAATTCAAATTATTTTTTTTTTTTTTCAAAACTCACCAAAAATGTGACCGGGCTATTGGTGAGATTTTTAGAAATGCTTTGCTACCAACAACAGTAGCCTAAGACGATGCCAAAATGGTCGTTTGACTATTAATTAACATTAAAGGAATAGTTCACCCAAAAATGTTCTAACATTTGTTATTATTTGATAAGCTCTATGAATGTGCATTAATCAATGTTCATATGTGAATAAAAGCCTAAATGAAATCTGTTTATCATAAAAAGTGAGACTGTCTCTGCAGAGGACTTGGATTAAAATGCTCAATTCATATGAATTACTTTTACAATGTCTTTATAAACTTTTTGAAGCTTGCAATGTTGATTGTGTGGACTTTCCAATGGACAAAAAATGATGAGAATATTAAAATATACTGCGTATCGAAGATGAAGTTTTTTGCAAAAAGGGTTTGCATCGACATGAGGCTAAGTAACTGATTATAATCTTTCATTTTTGGTATGACATCACATGAAAATGAAAGATATCCTGAGGTGTATGTTTGATAAATATTACTGTCACAGTATTTACATACTTCTTTACATCTTCAGGGTAAACATAACTACTGAAATCACTAATACTGAGAAAGCTACTTGCGTTATTTAGACCTCACCTCTCAATAAATAAGACAAGATTTTTGGCATAAACACGACGAAGGTCAAGCTTGTGCTCCATTTCCATGTATGTCAAGATGTGCCGGAGCACATCATCAAAGCGGTTTGGTTTGCGTGGTAAACCTGAGTGCACTGGAGGTTTCTCAAGGACTGACAGCAAGTCTAGGAGGCAGGGCAGCACAACCTGAAAATAACAGACAGTAAGGTGAGATACATAATGAAAACTAAACATCTGTGTTCAAGTACACACATGGACTGTGTGAGTGAAAGCCTCACCTGTATGAGTACAGCTTCAGACGTGTGTAAGTGATTGAAGAGAGCATGATAGAGCACCTGAGCTCGGTTGAACTGCCTCAGATCAGCAGCTGGCTAAGAAAGGAGAAGATCAATTGAACACACATTTCAAATACATATATTAAAAAAACACTGGCTTATAATGTCCTCCAGGATTTGATGTCTTGCTTATGAATGTCAGGAGCACAATAAAAGCGACTCAAATTCAGAGACACAACAATCTTTGAGGATAAATGGACCGTTAAAGACAGTGATCAGGATTTAAATATGAGTATATTTATCAATCCATCAACTCATTTCGTGGCACTTCAATACATTCTGGGATTGCCTTTTGCATTTATACCAGCAGTGTCTTTATGATGCCGTATTTTGCTGTTCTGTAGGCAGGTTTAGATTCTGGGGCATTTTTTGGCATGAAAAGATTCTGCATGGACAAGTTTTTTGTAGATAGTTGTGGTGGACAAAATATTTACAAGAATGACTTACCACATTGAGAACAATGTGATGCAGGCAGTGCACACCCAGTACTTTGTTTTCTGTGCGATAATCATCAGATATCAGCAGAGATGGAGGAAACACCTTCTCCAAATACTCAGTTAAACAGGGTCGTTCAACCTGCACCAGCATCCAGGAGAACACATGCTTCACTGCCTGGTTACGCTTCCAGCTCTCCCTGAACACACAAACAAAGGACAAGCTTGAGTGCATTTAATACCATATTATTATGTGCTCCTGTGATGTCATTTAAAGAAGAACAGCAGATCTTCAGAAATACACTCATTTACACAATGGCAAGAAAATTAACAGGATTTCAAACACAAGATTTAAACGCTTTTAGACCAGTCCATACTTGTTCCACAATGTTTTCAGTCATTTTTTTGTTTGATTACTAAATGAGGGGTCTCTGTAAGAGATTTATTCATAGAAATATTGTGGAGCGGAATATTATGTTGCCATCTTCAAATAAAGGTTTAAAAATAAAAATGTTAATTGCCACATTCAAATAGAGATTTTATAATGCAGCCTAAGTGTCACTAATTAAACAAGTATATGTTCAGCTAATAGTCAGCCTCTTACATGTATGCTTCTCATAATTAGTGAATATGCATATAAACAGCCTTTTAATTAACAGAGTAGAATAATCATGGCTGATGGTAAGACACGCAAACGTAAAAGAAAACCAAACTGGACGCAAGAACAGCTGTTACTTCTTGCCCAGCTGGTTAATGAAAACAAGGATATAATCAAAGGAACATTTGGAGTTGGGGTAACCTCCAAAACCAAAGGTGATACCTTTTTAAAAGCTCATTATCATCAGAGGTTTCTAAAATGTTTATATTCTGAGGCAGATTGACAGCAACAGCCATTTTAGGATAGTTTGTGGCTTGGTCTTAGTGACTTAGGAGTCCTCTTCACTACTCCTAATGTTTCACAGATTTAGGAGCTAGTTTTAGCGCTAAAACGCTTTGCGAAACACTCTTAGAGCAAAATTTTAGGAGTCCTACATTTAGGACTGAAACGCCCATTATTTTTAAGATTTTCTCCTAAATCGGCGAGCGACGTTTAGCCTTTAGATGTTTTGTGAATACGGGCCCTGATGGTCAAAACATTGTACATATTTTAATAAAGTTTTTTTGGAGCAGTTACATAAGCGTGTGGCCATTTCCTTAATTTCTTGCTTTATTTTCCCACACCTGAGCCTTTATTGGGTTTGTGGGATGTCCACACCTTTTTTGTATTTCTGATTTTAAACCAAAACATAACAAAAAAAAAAAATGCATATTCACTATAGAAATGTCCATATTGTTTAAAATGTAATTAAGTTCCTATAATTTTACTTAAGTGGTCCTTAAGTAGCCATTATGCTTCCAAGTTCACCGTCATATTAATAAAAAAAAGAAACCTGGGCCCGTATGTATAAAACTTCTCAGAAATGCTCTTAAGAATAGTCTTAAGCTTTGACTTAAGTGTCAAAAAATTCTTAGTAAAAAGTAGGACTTGTCTACGAGTAGGAGACTTTTATAAAGAAGCTAAAAGCAGCTTTCAGTAAAGTCTAAGACTGATTCTTAAGTTTTGACTGAGGTGACACTTAAGTGTTACTACAATGATGTCAACACAAAATGGCTGACCTCAACCTCTGAATCAGCCAATAGTGAGCCTGTTCATGTGAAGTCACAGCAGCACAACACCAATCATTTAGTGTAACTACTACAAAATCATTTAATTAAGACACTGAAATATTTTAATATTTAAATGTTTTTTTTTTATTAAAATAAAAATACATTCTTTGCATTGTGCAAAATTATCACAAATTATTACTGATGCTTCGTTTTCTGTTGGTATGTCTCCTCGTTTACAGTTGGAGCAATGATGTGAACATGAGTTCAATCAGTGGCTCCAACAACTCCATGAAAGCCCACAATCCTCATAAAAGTGGCTTGTTTTTGCAATATGGTTTGGCGGTCAGTTGGAAAGTTAATTAATTGCCATATAGTAGTGGCCAAAAGTGAGGTCCAGCCTAGGAAATTTCACCCTTAAAATAAATAAATAAATGAATGTTCAAGATTTTGTAAGCATATTGCATAGTTGCTTAGAGTCCGTTGTTTTATTTGTGATAATAATGCAATGAAACATGCCAAATTGTGCGGTCATAATTTTTGGCATGCTGTCATACAAAGAAATTATGAACACATGCAAAAACAAGAGGACCAATGAAATATTAATAACTTATTTTGTAGTCAGTGTGCCAGTGTTGCCAATTCCTCATCCCTTTAGAGACTTTTTTTTCAAAAGCCTAGCAACAAAATCAGTTTCTTGGACAAACCTTATGTACATTCCGAGACTCTCCCGTGACGTCATAAAGGCCAGTTCACTGATCTATATAAATATAAATATAAATATAAATATAGATCAGTGTACTCACCTTTATGAGGTCATCTAGCAACATTAAGTGACCAGGTTTAGCTACTTTCGATTGAAAGCTGTTGGCAACACTGGTCAGTGATTTTTTCCCCTTTGTATTTTAGTGGTTTAAGTGAAATGTGGGGTCATTAAAAAAAAAAAATCCACACATCACCTTTGGCCACTGTTGTGTTTGGTGGGGTTAGTGCCACAATATGTAAGACCCTGCTTACTGTGTCATCACCGGTGCATTGCTGCATTTTTCCAATTTTACAGCCAAAAAAATTTCATTAGCCTACTACATTTCTGCAGTTAGAGCATTGACTTGTTGAGTGGAAGAAGTTATTACATTTCTTACTTTGTCAGTTACAAAAAAAAAGAAAAAAAAGAAAGACTTTTTGATCTTGACAATCAAGTTTGTATCGTTTTATCAACTCCATATCATCATATAACTCCAATATGTCATATCTTCGCTGGAAAGTGTTTGTCGTCTCTGTGCTGCCATCTTGTTACTCCTAACTAGGTTAGCAGCCCTCTTCAGCTCTCTTAAATAATTTAGGACCTGGGACCTAGTCTTAACACGTAGGAACCTTTATGAATCACTCTTATTCTTAAGTCTAGGAATAAGAGTAAAATTACGTCATTCTTAGAATGTTGACACACTTAAGACTAAAATTTTACTCTGAGCGGCTTTATACATACAGCCCGATTCTAAAAATAACACTCACAACGCCTAAAATTGTGAGCAGTGTGTCTTATATAGTACATTAAGATGTACAGTATATGATGTCTTGTGTACTGCATAACAGGAACTGACCCTCTAGTTTGCTTAGAAAATATAGTTTTGCAGAGCCAATTTAATTAAAAATATACATTTTGCAAAGCTGAGAGAGGCCAGTGCTTTGACTTTCTGAAACTTACTTGGTTAATTCAAGCTGCAGTGTGTCAAGAACTGGCCCCAGAAGTCCTTTCTGGCCCTCGCCAGGTTTTCCAGACAGCAGCTCCTGCAATGACCTGCTGCCCATCAGCGCCACAGCTGATGCTAGCAGCTCCCGAGCGCGGTTTCTGGAGGCTGCACTGCTCCAAGGCTGCTCCAGCAGGTGTGTAACGGAGAATATACAGAAGCTGGGGGCTAGTGTGCGAACTAGAGACTTGATGTCTGGACGGTTTTGATGCTCCAGCGCGTTCTGAATCTGCGCGGACAGCGCGAGTAACACGGCACTAACAGCCTGGGCTTTGGCCGGTATGTCCTCGTAACTTTTGGCAGGTAAAGTGCCGCTGTCTGTGTCACAAAGTGGCAGGGCAGCGTAACGGGTGAATGAGTTCACTAGGCCCAAATACTGGCCTCGTAGGTCAGCGTTCGCTTCAGGGAAGAGCCAGTCTAGCGGCGCGAGCGAGAGCAGCTCCGCGGTCTCCCCCAGGATGAACGCTCGTCCCTCCGGCGCTTCTTCCAGCTCGAGCCGCTCCTGAATGCGGCTGAAAGCAGAGCAGCAGGAATCCGCTGCATCTCTGATTTTCATCTCCTGAAGAATGTGTGCCACATCCATTGCGGTGTCTTACATTTTACTATCCTTGACCGTAGAGAAATACAAAGACCACATGACAAAAAGTATTACTAGCGGCTCCAGACCGCTAATTTTTATAACACGGCCTTAACAGCTCTAGCTTGTGTTTTAGGAATCATTTAAATGATTCAGTTCTACTCCATGTACTAAAAAACTACTTATATGGGAATGATTTACCCATAAACTGCACGTAGCCTACTTGTATTTAGACAGCGCTGTTGTTTAAAAGTGCGACCTTAAAATATTTCCCCAGAAACTTGACTGTTCAAAGAGTTCCCATGTGAAGCGACACGTCCAAGCGAAGTAAGTTATACTTGAGGTAAGAAACGTGCTATTCACCAAGCAGTTGTGAAGTGATATTAAGTGTCAATATTTGTAAATACAAATTATCACACATTTCAGAAACGCCGTTCGGTTTTAATTGTCCATTTATAGTGATACAACACCCAATAGGTGGCGCGGTAAGTGCAGAAATCAAGTGAATAAACACTTCTGCATTTTTCTTTTGGTAAGCTGATTGTATGTTAGACAAATAGATTGTTAATAAATTGTATCATCCCATCTCATGCTAAGCTAACACGTTTCTGCATTTACTGTAATGTGCACCGTCCAAAGTATATTCTTAAAAAACTACTGTAATATTAATGAAATTAATAGTCTCATGTACTTATAGAGAGTACACTTTCATGAATCTTTCCCACATTTAACGCACAAAAAATGCAATTTACAATAATGAAAAATTATAAGTTTTACTTTTATATGAATTATAAATCATTATATTTTAATATTTTATTGTCTTGCTTTACAGAAGTACACTTGTTTTGATGTATTGACCAACATACTAAAGCACATGTAAAGTAATTGGTTATTATTTTAACCGTAGTGTGTTATTTGATATTATATTATAAATATATTCAAATACGTGGCATATAAATTTCAACAGAAATGACATTAAAGTATGTTTACCACAAATGCTTGTCAGTATATTCGGCAGTACACTTTAACCATATTTCAAAGACGACAATATTACTGACTAATATTATTAATAATTATGATTTTACATATAAAAATGCACTCACATCCATTCACATTTTCATTCATTTGTAAATAACATGTAACTAAGTGTCCAAAACATTACAATCAGTTTGCACTTATGTTCTTTTACAGCATATAACTGGACATTTGGTGTTAAATTAATGAAATAGCATATAGTTGGTAGTTACTGTTCATGTCAGTATTTACATGTTAATGAGGGAGACAAAAGGCACCTGTTTTGTATAATGACCAAGAAAAACTGGTTATTAAGTTATCTATGGTTTCAAATTTGTTGTCGAACTTGAAGCTATATCGGTTCCCTTTGTCCGTAACTTCCTATTCTTTTACCCTGGAAATCACAATCATTAAATTCAATGACATTTGATGCATATCCAAAGGAAATTAACGGTGTGTCACGGGAGGCACAAAAGAAGTTGGCATCCCACTCACAATGGATTTTCTCTTCATTACTGATGCACAATCACTTTCACATGCACATCATGATGAAAACAATCAACTCAAGTTGACAAATCAGGCCTGTTTATTTCATTCAAACAACACTTTACAAGTGTACAAAAACAATATTTACTTTCCACTAACCATTTGTACTACACAAACATGTGATCATAGTGAAGGATAGGGAAAGTTGCTATATTAATAATTTTAAACCTTTTGAATCAGGGCTGCTCGTAGGTCCTGATTATTTGTTGGTAAGTTCCTTTATAAGTATATGTGCATCACTCTTCAGTGTCCTCCTCACTTTCATCACTCAGAGGGAATTCCCTGTACCCCTGCTGTGTATTGTAGCTCTTCACATGCATTGGACACTCCTGATTTATAATAGCCTTGAGAAAAAAAGTGTCAGGTGTCATCACAAAGCATTTGTAAACATGTTGATACAGACACGCATACAGTCACATTTGTGTTTCTCACCATCTTCTCCTCCCGAACAACAGGATTTTTGAGGAAGAAGCAAAGGGGTGCATACAGGATGTTGATAAAGCCAATGATCACCATGCGATTGGGGAAGCCTACGGCTCTTACTATGGCCCCTCCAGTCGATGGACCTGCAGTAGGAATGCACCAAGAAGGAAGAGTCAGTTTGGCTCCTGGAGCTCTTAGGGTGAGCTAACACCAAGTTTTAACCAGAAAATAGATCTAAATTGTGACAGAATAAGAATAAATGGTACAAAACATGTCTAATAGAAAAAAATGTATTCCAATACAACTGCATTAAGGGCAATTACCAACAGCAAATCCCATGCAGAGTGCAACATCAGCAATAGCGTACATGCTTCCGTAGACAGACACATGGCAAATATCCACTATGTAACCCATTATAGCTATCATAGACGAATCAACCATTCCTACAAGCACAAATAATTAGAGCTGCCCATTTCATACAATCTGTTAGAGTTATGTATTTTAAATGCATAGTTTACTGCAAAATGTAAATTCTGTCTTTGTTTACTCTTTCATTCTTCTGCAGAACACAACAATATATATATATATATATATATATATATATAT
>NW_015542353.1:117271-135423 GCF_001515605.1 Sinocyclocheilus anshuiensis
TTTATTATTTTTTTTTTTTTGGATTTTGCTCATACAGTGAAAGGCAATGGGGGTCTAAAAAATAAAAACTGAGAGACATTTTAAAATACAGATGTGGAAACAGCATGAGGGTGACTAAATGATGAAAGAAGTTTCATTTTGTGGGAACTTTCCCTTAAATATTGCATGATAAATAAATGAATAATATTCACCAATGGCAAATCCCAGCCCTCCATTGGGACCAATAAGCCCATAGATGTCTTTGGCAAAGGGAACCTACAACAAATTCACATAATGTTACAATCACCACAGTCCTTTTATATATATATATATATATATACTCTACCGTTCAAAATTTGGGGTCGGTAAGATTTATTAAGATTTTTGAAATAGGTCTCTTGTGCTCACCAAGAGTGTATTATTTAATGAAAAATACAGTAAAAACAGCAATAATGTGAAATATTATTACAACTATTTGAATATATTTTAAAATGTAATTTATTTCTGTGATGCAAAGCTGAATTTTCAGCATCATTACTCCAGTCTTCAGTGTCACACGATCCTTCAGAAATTATTCAAATATGCTGACTTGGTGCATTTCTCATTATCATTATCAAAAATATTTTTTATAATATTTTTGTGGAAACCATGATTCATGGTCAGGGTACTTTGATGAATAGAAAGTTAAAAAGAATAGCATTTATATGAAATAGCAATCCTTTTGTAACTTTATATAAGTGTCTTTACTGTCTTTTTTGATCAATTTAATGCATCCTCGATGAATAAAATTAATTTCTCTAAAAAAAAAACTTACTGACTTTTGAACCACAGTGTATTTGTTTTGTACATAGTTCAAGCATGCATGAGCAAAGTGTAATGAAATGTGATTTGATATGTGATACTCACACAGAGCAGACTGATGCCGACTATAAGCATGCCGATCATGGAACACAACCACCTACATCAGAGAAGCATTTCTAAATGATGCAGCTCTTATCTCTGTAGACAGAGCTTTTTCCACCAAAATGACTTATACATGTGCTTTTCAATTTATTTATTTTGAGACATGCAAGAAAATGTATTACCTTCCCATTTTATTGGCCAGTACTCCAAACAGATTGGTCCCAATGAGGTAAGAAACACTGGCTGGTAGGAAAGCCATACCTGCAATATCAGTAGCCATGATTAGCTCAGTCAACAGGACCACAGAAAAGATCAGCAAATAAAACACAGTCATTATGTTTAACAGGGTCATAGGAGCCATCAGGAACCTCTTAGCTGGCTTCTTCCAACTCATATCAGTTGACTGAAGTATACAGAAAAACCACAGATCTTCTCAAGAAGCCGCATGTTTCACTTAGTCCTCCCTGAGAAGGCATCTAATGACAAAATGGTTCTGAATTCTTTCAAGTGAACTACTTTAACATTACATTTGTGTGAGAGAGGAAACAAACAGGAATTAAATACAATTACTTAAATAAGCAGGAAGTGAATTTGTTTCAATCACATTTTAATGACTTGGAATAATAGAGTTTCTTACCAAGCTGCCATTTTGGCGAGCACATTGTTTGCATCATCCAGATGGGAAGAGTGGGCTCTAAAATAGCCACCCCCATGTTTGCAAAGCACAACGACCCTGTAATTATATAAAGGAACCATAATCTTACTCATCATTCACTCAGCACAGCTCCTCATCCGCTTCATTTACAAATCGTTTTAGCTGTTCACATCAAAACATTCGGCCGTGATTATATGGAGGCATATGTGTAATTACAGAAACTGCTACTACACCTCCACGACAACTTTTCAAACTGGTTTAACTGTGGGCAGTATTTGAGGATGTATTTGATTTGATTTTATTTACACACACACCTGCACTAATGAGTATGTAGGGATCCTTCAGCAGGGTGAGTAATGGTGTTCCTTCCACACTCTGAACAGAAGACACATAACAATCATAGGAACACTAATGCACACATTTCTTATCTTTTATCAACTTTTATAACTCGCATGAACTATTGAATGAACTACTCACCCCTGGAGATATTTTTGAGGGCTGAAGGATGCAGAGCTGGAGGGCTGGTGTTGAAATTGGGTATTGAAAACAATTTGATGAATCACTGTAGTGAAATGTTACTCAATGAATTTAAAAGGGCAAATACTAATATCTTACCTCCATCAAACATAGCCAAGAAGGCAAGGACGAGTTGGGTATTGAAAACAGTTGGATAAATAATGAGATGTAATGTCCCTGAGAAGGCAAACACTGCAGAGAAAGCATTCAAGTCAGAGTCTACCTCATTTCACTTAGTTTACACTAGTCATATAAAGTGAAACCATATAAAACACATCAATAAGCATAAATATATTGAATATATCTCACTCAGTGTGCACAGTAGTGTATTCAAACAACTTTACGAACAATAATTTTCATATTGTTGCTCCATCGTAGTTAATCCTACACAATAATGTTCATATTCAAAAGTCAATGTTTGATTATATTTTGTTGACGTTTAGCATGATAAGCACTGAGTCACCACTTGATTTCCCTGTTGAAAAAAAACAGCATATGCCGATTAGGTTTGTTTTGAAGCATGGCAGCTGGTTTGAGCTGGTTTAAGCTGGTCCTGAGCAGGAGCTAACCAGTTTAGGACCAGCACATGGCCAGCTTAAACCAGTTCAAACCAGCAACCATGCTTCAAAACATACCTAACCAGCATTTGCTGTTTTTTTCAATAGGGTTTCAATGTAAAATCTGGGTCCTCAAGCAAAAAGAGCTGAAAACCAACATCCTGTTCTCATTCACATTCATGTCCTCCTCAATTTCTTCATCATAAACACAGCATATTCATATGCATGATTATCAAATTTTAACCAAACATTTGGTATGCATTTTGTAGTTTAATATACATTAACACATTGCCATGATTAAATGGATAGTTCACCCAAAAATGAATATTCTGTTATCATTTACTCACCCTAAAGTTCCAAATCTGTACTTTCTTCTGTTGAACACAAAAGATATTGTGAAGAATGTTGGTAACCAAATGTCATCGGGGACCAGAAACTGTTTGGGTATCCTTCAAAATATCTTATTTTATGTTCAGCAGAATGAAATGTACAGGTTTGCAACAATTTGAGTAAATGATGACAGAATTTTAATTTTTGAGTGAACAATAAGATCAATAACATGCATTTAGAAAATGGAGTGGATGAATTTCCATTTCATGTAGAGATTAATAGTCATCATAAAGTAGATGGCACACAATATAAAGCAATTAATAGTTATTAAATAGTATTTATGACTTACATCATATAACATGACTTACTTATTGTGGAGACAAACATGATGACAAACCCAGCAAACATCGGTATGTGATATCCAATCCTATAAAACAGGCACGCATCAGAAATTTGAATTAGATCATTCAGCCCTCTATTGTCATTATGTAGGCTACTAACTTCATCTAAATAACAGTCATTTTAGATGATCTGCTCAGAGCGTTTATCTACCTGTTAGTCAGTGGGCCCACAAATGGGTTGACCATGAGCTGCACCAGGGCTTTGGAGGCAAACAGCAGCCCAACCCTCACATTCTCCTCTTCCAAAAACTCACTGTCCTCTTTACACCTGTGTCGCTCAGCAGAGCTGCCATTGAGCCCTGAACTTCCATTAGCGCCGGAGGAGATGGCAGTGCTGCTGGTGTAGGTGCTGTTGTCGTACAGAGAGAAGACAGAGGTGTAGGTGGGCTGAGCCTCAGAGGGGGCAGCAGACGGGCGCTCTTGTGTCTGGTGCTCTGTGGCATACAGGAAGGTTGGGATGATGGGAACTGGAGAGAATGAGAGGTGACGTGAGGATGGGAAGAGGAAGAGCCGGTACCTGTGTGCGTGTTTGCGAATAACCCTTCCCCTTCGCCTGCTGCGGACTGTATGAGACAGAGGTCAGGGCAGATGCAAGCAGATAAATGTCATGGGCATGATGACAGCAGAGTCGCTTGTCCAGCATAATGCTTGACTTTCTCTCTCATGTTTTGATTTCTGTATAATGCTTTTGCCTATACAGAGTGGACTCAAAAGGAAACCAGTAATGCAAATGGCTAAAAGTATGTGGACATCTTATTGTAATCACCAAGTACAGGTACTTACATACACTCACTGTCCACTTGATTAGGTACAACTGTTCATTAACGCAAATATCTAATAAGCCAATCACATGGCAGCAACTCAATGCATTTAGGCATGTAGACATGGTTGAGACGACTGAGCATCAGAATGGGGAAGAAAGGTGATTTAAGTGACTTTGAACGTGGATGGTTGTTGGTGCCAGACGGGCTGGTCTGAGTATTTCAGAAACTGATCTACTGAGATTTCAATGCGCAACCATCTCCAGGATTTACAGAGAATGGTCCAAAAAAGAGAAAATATCCAGTGAGCGGCAGTTCTGTGGGTGAAAATGCTTTGTTGATGCCAGATGTCAGAGGAGAATGGCTAGACTGGTCCTGAGCTCATAGAAAGGCAACAGTCAGTAAGTTAACCACTCGTTACAACCGAGATTTGCGGAAGAGAATCTCTGAACACACAACAGACGGTCTACAACAGCTGAAGAGCCACTCCTGTCAACTGAGAACAGGAAACTGAGGCTACAACTCACACAGGATCACCAAAATACAACAGAAGATTGGAAAAGAGTTACCTGGTCTGTTGATTTCTGCTGTGACATTCGAATGATATAGGGTAGGAATTTGGCATAAACAACATGAAAGCTTGGATCCATCCAGCCTTGTATCAATGGTTCAGGCTGCTGCTGGGGGTATAATGGTGTGGAATATTTTCTTGACACACTTTGGGCCCCTTGATACCAACTAAGCATTGTTTAAACACCACAGCCCAAGTATTGTTTCTGTCCATTTTCATCCCTTTATGACCATAGTGTGCCCATCGTGTGATGGCTACTTCCAGCAGGATAACGTCACAAAGCTCAGATCATCTCAGACTGGTTTCTTGAACATGACAATGAGTTCACTAAACTCAAATGTCCTCCACAGTCACCAGATCTCAATCCAATAGAGCAGCTTTGGCATTTGGTGGAACAGGAGATTGGCATCATGGATGTGCAGCCCACAAATCTGCAGCAACTGTGTGATGCTGTCATGTCAATAAAGACCAAAATCTCTGAGGAATGTTTCTAGCACCTTGTTGAATCCATGCCACAAAAAATTAAGGCAGTTCTGCAAAAGGACTAGCAAAGCGTATCTAATAAAGTGGCCAGTTAGTGCTCTGTTGAAAAACGGCATATGCTAGGTATGTTAGGTATGTTTTGCAGCATGGAAACTGGTTTGAGCTGGTTTATGCTGGTCATGTGCTGGTCCTAAGCTGCTCAGGACCACCAGCTCATGACCCACTAAGGACCAGCTTAAACCAGCATATGCTGTTTTTTTCAACAGGGTGTACATATTGGCTACATTTAATGTGTCCAAATAACAGCAATTCCCTGCATCCATATTCCTAGTGAAAAACCTTATTATTTGTTTAGGATGGCTGTTTACTTACCCACAACTGTTAGCAGCATGTTATCCAGCAGCAGGGCCACACACACAACGACAAGCACTAGACGAGGAGAGCCCCTGCTCTCTCTGATCCAGTCCATAGGGTTCAACATAGCCATGATCCACCCCTGTCACTGGACACATAGTCATGGGTCAGATTATCACAGTATATATTTTCATGTTTGTGAGGTATTATACACTTACTGTAGATTTGATGATCTCATATTAATTGAGAGACTATATGGAATATTTGTTGACTACAACAGGTACAACATGTCTAAAGACCCCAGTGCCACATGATCCTTCACAAATCATATGCTGATTCGCTGCTTAATAAATGTTTATTATTATTATTATTATTATCAACGTTGAAAACAGTTGTACTTAATATTTTTGTGGAAACCATGATACATATCTCATACATTGTATAATAATTTAAGGCACGTAAAGTCATCTTTATTTATACAGAGCTTGATACAATACAGAGTGTTTCAAAATACTGTAGCTTCATAGTATTTAACAGGAAAAGAACAGAATCAATTATGCAAACTTAAAAAATGAGACAGATCCAAATTTGATTCTTGTGGCCTTTAAAGGGTTAGTTCATCCCAAAAATGAAAATTCTGTCATTAATTACTCACCCTCATGTCGTTCCAAACCCGTAAGACCTTCGTTCATCTTCGGAACACAAATTAAGATATTTTTGATGAAATTGGAGAGCACTCTGACCCTCCATAGACAGCAACGCAACTGAAATGTTCCCAGGTCCAGAAACGTAGTAAGGACATCGGTAAAACAGTCCATGTGACATCAGTGGCTCAACTTCAGTTTTGTGATGCTACGAGAATACGTTTTGTGCGGAAAGTAAGCAAAAATAATGACTTTATTCAACCATTCTTCTCCCCAGAGTTACCGTCTTCCGCCATTTTGGAGAGTATCACAACGCATACGCGCACTTTCCCCTCCGAACGTAAACAATGCTGATTACGTCAATTACGTACTTAGGGAACTCTCCAAAATGGCGGAAGACGTAACTCGGGGGAGAAGAATTGTTGAATAAATTACGTTGTTTTTGTTTACTTTGCGCACAAAAAGTATTCTCGTAGCATCACAAAACTGAAGTTGAGCCACTGATGTCACATGGACTGTTTTACCGATGTCCTTACTACGTTTCTGGACCTGGGAACATTTCAGTTGCGTTGCTGTCTATGGAGGGTCAGAGTGCTCTCCAATTTTATCAAAACTATCTTAATTTGTGTTCCGAAGATGAACGAAGGTCTTACGGGTTTGGAACGACATGAGGGTGAGTAATTAATGACAGAATTTTCATTTTTGGGTGAACTATCCCTTTAACGCCATTGCATCCTATCACAGAGTATGACTGAGGGCCTAAATCTTAGAAAATGTACAAATATGTACAAATTTGATTAATATATTTATAATAATAATTTAAAAACTATTTTAACCTGCTTTAAATGTTTTTTGTTTTTTTCGACTCAAATTTGACACAAAGATGGAACTTTTTTTACATGGAGCAGTTACTGTAGACTGCGTTTATTGTGTTTGTTTAGATGTTAGATCCTCAGTTGCTAGTTTGAGGTTTGGTTGTTTGCTTGTGTACACAAGCCTGGCACCAAGAAGTGGTATTAAAAGTATCTTTTCCAAAATCTGGTCGGAAATTAGCCAAAGAAATTAGAAGTCTAAACTTTTAAAACATGTTTGAATTGGACTGCAAACTGTGCATTATTAACACCTGGAAATACTCAATTCTTCCACAGAAAAACAATATATAAACTATGGTGTTTTTCATATGTTATTTTGATAGGGTCCATTTGAAAAAGGCAAGTCAATGGACGATAAGCATCTTGCAGCACCATGATTTATCTAAACCCAATGATATATTATGAATTACAAAATGACATTATGGTGACATTATACATTTAAAAATATGTTTGATCAGAGATGGCCTAAAATGTTTGAGAACTTACTGCTCTAATTGACATCCAACTAATATCCAGTAGGGACCCAAAATGTAGTCACTATACCAGTACTCAGGCCCCTATGCAGTCTTCTAGAATGTGTAAAAGGGCTTGAGGACAGGTTTGTTCTAGATGAGCTCTTTGCTCCAGGGCAGGAATTACGTGCTGTGTGATTGAGTTTCAACAAAATGATTACAGCTGCTGTAGGGCACATGAGGAACAGCCTCAGTGTTTCAGAACGCTCCTTTTATCTTTGCCTGTCAATGTCTTATCAATTTAGTTTGTGAAAAAGAGCAGCATTTTGTGTTTTTGATGTGAATTTCTTTTCTTGTGTACATAACTCAAAGATAATGTACTTCTGTCATATGCTGTGATGAATGCTAATGCTAACATTTTATTAATTTACACTTTCTAAAGTTTGGGGTCATTTAATGTATGCATTTCATTTTATTTTAAGAAATGCAATATTATTATTCAGCAAGGGTGCATCAATTGATCAAAAAGGACAGTAAAGTCTTCATAATTATTGAAAATTATTGAGCAGCACAACTGTTTTCAACATTGATAAGAATAATAAATGTTTCTTGAGCAGCAAATCAGCATATTAGAATGATTTCTGAAGGATCCTGTGACACTGAAGACTGGAGTAATGATGCTGAAAATTCAGCTTTGATTACAGGAATAAATTGCATTTTAAAATATAAAACAGTTGTTTTTAACCTATATTTATATTTCGCAATATTACTGTTTTTAGTGTATTTTTGGTCAAATAAATGCAGCACTGGTAAGTACATAACTTTTGATAATAGATGAATTCAGAATAATTAATTTATTCTTAATTCGTGCAGTTGAGTAGCGTTCTGCTTTTCGGTTCCTTTCAAAAATCCGAAGTGAATTTTGTAGTATTTCCACTCTGTTCCTGTCCCGTCCTGTTATAAGCACATACAATAAGAGCTGATCCACAAGTCAACACCTGTGTCAATACTTGCATGTGTGCAACATGTTGCCAACATTAGTTAACTCCCTATTCTCTTAACCAGCTATCACTTAACCTGCCAAAATCATCATTTTGTGTTCCAAACTTTCAATACTTCTTAAAGAGAGGGTTTTCTGTGTGGTTTTAACCTTTACCCATTAACCTATTAGTATTTTGGACACTACTAATCATGTATTTTGAAACACGCCTCCATAATATTTAATAATGAAAGTAAGAAAAATCATCATAAAACACAATTGTCTGACATCAGGAAACAATCTGTAGTCCTTAATCAGTCTCTCGATCAAGACATGAAAAGTGAAAGTGATTAATGAATCAAATTATTGCCTTTTATGTAAAAGAAATATCTTAAGCAATACTTTTAAATGTAGTCTTACCTTAGGATGCATTCTCTTCTTCAGTGCACGAGTGTATGTCCAGTGCAGGTGTGTGTGATGCAGGGGTCACTTGTTGCTGGAGGGAGGGAGGTGTCTGTGTCCACCGCCACCTGCATGTGATCTGTTGAGGGGTCTTTTGGAGGAAATATACAGACATGCACACGTACACGCACACTGCGTCATAGCAAGAGTAATTGTGTGCATCTGCTGCTCTTTATTGGGTAGGTGAATGACCTGCAGGCTTCTTTTCATCACAATGAGCCTTTATCTGTGATCTCTCCTAGACTCAACACACACAATCAGCAGCCGCTGCTACTTTTCACTTGTGAATACTGCTCAGTCAGCGACCTAATCGCTGCACTATGAAACCAATGGTGACTGTTCATTATGTGCCACGCTAAAGTCTTCACAATAATATCAAAAGTAAGAGAGCAGTAGAGTGACAGTGCATTTCTGTTACAGATGCATCATAACCTGTGATCATATGGTTCTGTTTTCTGCCTGTGTCAGTTTCATTTCCTGTGTAATGTTAATCCATTCAGCCACTGAACATCTATGGAAAATGTTAAATGACTCAACAGATTTCACCTTTGCCCTGTGCCATCTCTGGTAATTCAAATATCCCAACACACACACACACACACACAAACACACAATATAACCTCATATAATTACTCAGGCTTTCAGGTAAAACACTTAATATGATGAACTATGATTACTTCGAATAAAATTTTGATGAACTTAAATAAAATATAAACGCATAAAATATAAATATTGAATAAAAGTAAATAAATTCAAACTTAAAAGCAATATAGACATACAAAAACCTAAGAAAACTAGCAAAAGACAACTAAATTGCTAAAACTTTAAAATACAAATTAAAATATTAAACTATAAAAATAATGACTCAAGTACATGACAAGTACATTTGTAAATCAGCCTGAGGGTTTGAAGACTGGTGGGTGATCTTCCATCACCTGCTTTCTGTTCAGCACAAATACACACACACACACACACACAGAGAAAGAAAACACAACCAGTTCTGACAGGAATCATTTCATTTAATTAGAGGAAATTGTATTGTTGGTTTAAAATGGAATCCTACCTTCGTATAGAACAATTCTGTAGGAATATAGGTGACATTTCTGGAAAAGTAAAAAAAAACAAAAAAAAAACACGTAAAACAGTTCACACAGCTGACAGTTGACATTAGATAATGATAGTGTGAGCTAGGTTTTATAATGTTAAATAGCAAAAACGTACAATGTCAAGTTTGGTAAAGAGGCTCAAATAAACAGGCTACCCATAATCCCTTGCCATTGAATAATGTGTGTTTTAGTGAAGCATTATAAAGACATGTAATGTACATATTTGTTATTCAGAATTAATAATATTTAGAATACATTTTGTTAAAAAAGTTACATTTTGTTTCCATTTGTTACCATTCGGGTGATTAGTGTTTAGAACAACTACTGTAAAGTAGGTTGGTGCATTGAGGTGAGCCTTTGGATTTGCACAACTAACTGATACTTAAACTTAATTTTTTGGTTCGAAAGCTCGAAAAGCACAAAAAAAAATAGTAACATACAATAATAGCCTACATTAATAATATATATTAATATGTTTCTAAATATGTTTGAGCTGATTGAACTCAACAAAGTTTTTCATTAGTTGAGTATATTAAAATTGTCTTGAAGGTTGCTTTAATTTTTTTAAAGAGTTTTCTTAACAGATAGATAGATAGACAGACAGACAGACAGACAGACAGATAGATAGATATACAGTTCTACAGATAGTTAGTTCTACAAGATTTCAAAGATCACAGGTCATGTAAAGCTGTATGTAAGAATTAGGCTATGACAAATTAAAACAACTTGTTGCTAATTGATAATTTGCTAAACAATAAATCTGTAGTTGACACGACAAGAATGTTTAGGCTGAACAAGACATTTTTATTTAATGGCTAAACATATTCACATTGGTTAAACAAAGTAGTGTCACTGTTATTATCTGCCTCCCAGCCCGGTGAGAAACGTGGTTTTTGAGTTTCCCCCTCTAAGCCCGTGTTCAAGGTGCAGATAATCACCTGTTCCGTTCCAGGAAGCAACTTACATCCGAGTCTACTGATGCGGTTAACTGATGGCTGTCATTTAAAGGATGTCATATTTTTCATCATAACAAGTTTCAAAGGTGTTACATGTGTAAAGGGTCTATGAGGATTTACATGCCATGAAAGGTACAGCCAAGCTTTCATGTTTGTTATGCGTATGGGCCATAATTTGCCTTAATTACCACCGCAATTCACTACACACTTCCTACATGAGCTGAGACCATAAACACTGAAACACTCAGAAAGTAACCACTAATGAAAGACCCATTCTTTCTTTTTTCTTCTTTTTTTTTCCATGTTTAGGGTAATTGCTGTAGGTCCATTAAAACACAGAGCAGGTTGCTCTTCCACACTAGAGCTCGACGTCTTGCTCTTGCACACAGCCTCATTGTGGTCAGGACAGTTTGGATACAACCATGCAGACAGTTTATGTCATGTTTTGTCTGTCTGTTGTTTCTGCTGTACAGTGCCTGGATTCCAACATTATCCGCTCCTCCAGAGAAATTACAAACTCTCAAGATAATGAAAGACCCATTCTTTCTTTTTTCTTCTTTTTTTTCTCCATGTTTAGGGTAATTGCTGTAGGTCCATTAAAACACAGAGCAGGTTGCTCTTCCACACTAGAGCTCGACATCTTGCTCTTGCACACAGCCTCATTGTGGTCAGGACAGTTTGGATACAACCATGCAGACAGTTTATGTCATGTTTTGTCTGTCTGTTGTTTCTGCTGTACAGTGCCTGGATTCCAACATTATCCGCTCCTCCAGAGAAATTACAAACTCTCAAGAGGTAAGAATTTATATTCTTAAACCTTAATTTTTATTTATTTTTGCTTATATATATACTGTATATGTGCATGCATGCATGTGACTATCTTTAAAAACAGAATCACTCTACTTGTTGTCACTACTTCTGTCTGACAATCTCTTCCAGTCAGTATTGCATCTACAGAGTGACACAGTTGCAAATTCCCATAATTCTGTTAGAAGGACCTCAGCTGTTCAGGGAATCAGAACAGCTTCACCTCCTGTACAAGACTGCACCGCTCCACAAGTAAGATTTTGTTTGGTTCAGTATTGTAATCTACTGAAGTTGCATCCAACCATTTGCAATCCCAATTTTTCCGAATATTTAAGCTGTCTTTATTCACGTTCTGTCTTTCACAAGGCAACTGGATGCAAAGGCTCAAAGAAGAAACAGCTCAATTCTGCCAAGACACAGGTTCAGTTGGATGTGCGAGGAAGTCAAAAAGGTAAGGATAGTTTTATGGGGGTTTTTTTAAATCATGTTTTTGGGTCATACCTTTGGTCAAGTGTTGCTATATTATTGACTATTAGTAATTTTCCCTGTGCTGGCCAGGACAGACATTATGGGAAACATTAACAACATACATTCACTGTCTGCTTCAGCTGTAAAAACTCTGCATAGGTCTATTTTGCTGTGTCAACAACAGGATATTACAGTACAATAAGCACAGAGATTAAAATGACAAATTATCAAACTGTTAAATCAAAATGAACAGTTCCTAAAAGTGAACTGATAAAGCAGGACGACGTTGTGGCTGGTAATCAATTGTCATTTTAAGTGTGACGTAATTTTAAGAAAAAAAAGTTATAATTTATGAGGAAAAAAGCATTTTGTCTTAAATCTAAGAATACAGAATATAAATATATTACATAGAATTTAAGTTGTTTCCTCAGGTTGTCACCATCATATTTTTCACCTTTTAATTAATTAGGCCTAACTGCTCCATAAATAAATAAATAAAAAAACAGTCAAAATGACATCAACAATCTGAAAAGTGAACTCTTAAATAACAAGGTCTGTCTTATGTTTTGTGTCAGAAGGAAGGGTTTTCATTTACCACGATTTTATGTAGAAAACAACTGATAATTGAAAATTGGAAACGAGTATTTGTAGAAATGTGTGCATTAAATTTCATTTGATGTCAAATTAAACTGTAAAACTGTCAACAAGATTTCCTTTACCTTAAACACGTTGTTTGCTTAACAGAATGTTTAAAAGTCCAAAACAAAAAAGCCTTTTCAAACTAGAAACTTTCCCGGCTCGTTCGGAAGCGCACGTGACGTCTTCGGCCACAGCACTGCACCTTTAAGAAAAACTCAAGTCCTTCTAGGTTTGACTGCACTCATTACTTTAGTTGACTCACTGACCCTCGCGGTGATTCTCCGCCCGCAGCGCCCGAGATGTCCCCGTGCGTGCGCTCGCGCGACTGTGAGGACGGTCTGTGCTGCGCGCTCTACTTGACTGGGAGGAGGTGTCAGCGCGTGCCGGCGCTGGGCGAGGTGTGCCTGCTGCGGGGACGCACCAAATCCCGCAGAAGACTGGAGCGCTGCGACTGCGACCGGAGGCTGCTCTGCCGCGCGCAGCCCCACAGCCCTCGCGGACAGGGCGTGTGCCGCCCCGAGCCGAGGAGCTGACCGCAGACCAGCACAGGCTGAGCGGAGCCGAAGACTAACCTACCGAGAAACATGACAAGACACGCCAGCATGGCGTATGGTTAGAGGTTCTGAGGTAAGGATAGCGAGGTTGCTCGAAATAAAGTTGTTCCTATAATTATTTTGCTTATAAAGCATGTAGAAGTATAATAAATGGGCAAGATTTTATTAGGAGTAGCCTGATATAAATAAATTCATAAGGACTTTATTGACCCAAAATAAATGTCCAAATCAAGCTAGTCGAAATAACGTGAATTAGCCTATCTTTTCCCCAAGAGCTCTATTTTTAAACTAAGAACCATGTCTCTCCTTTCCCACAGCCCCCAAAGCCAAGGAAGTAAAGTTACACTTTAAAAATTTTAATGCTATCTACCCATCTTTAGAGTTTCGTAGATATAGATTTAATATTGATCACAATAATTGTACAGTTACTCTCTGACTTCATTCAGTAGAGCCTTTTGCTCGGATCCATTCCAGTGGCTTATCAAGCTGTCTTCTCAATGTTCTCAAAATGATATCATTTGTGGGTTAATAATGGAGGATGTACATACTCAAGTTGTTCTGGATAATATTTTCATTTTGGGCCAATTTTATATTCATAACTGAAAGTGCCTTGAAACAAAGCCATTGTTTTCTGTTTTTCAGAAGGCATTTTGGATGTACTGTAAATCTGTAAGACTGTTAAAATGTAAAACTGGAAGAAGACTGTTTAGTTTATTGCAGAAATGTAAACTATTAGAAGACCCTATTGTGTAATTCTTCTTTTTCTTTCTTTATTTTCTCTCTTCGTGTTTTTTTCCCCTGCTGGATTGGTGCTGTTCTTGAGGATCTTTTTACGAGCTTGTATTGCCTTACTGTATGTGTTTTTTGCAATAATAATAATAAAAAAAATATATAAAGCATGTAGAAGTCGGAAAATATGTATTGAAACGCAGCGCTGATGACAGTGAGCATGGCTTTGGTTTTCTTTTAATGCAAGTAAAGGTTTGAGTCGAGCGCCCTCTGTCGGGTATTCCAACGAATACGTTTGCTGAGCCTCGGCTTCAACTCCTGGAAGTCTATCAGCACTGCACGTGTTTCTGGTATCTGAGGCCATATTTACGCTGAAGCGCATCTGAACTGGCATAGGCGTCTTTATAATGTTTAATGCTGCTCATAATTGCATTTACACATCAATTACTGTGTATTTTATAGTAGGGGCTGAGGTGGGCATACCTCACTTTAGTCTGGCTTTTATGCAGCATTGCGTCTTCACACTGAATTTTGAGCTGAAAGTGACACAGCATTAACTGTGCAAAGACACCCTGTTCAGGTCACTGCACACTCATCTAATGAACTGAATTAAACATAAGGGAGATGTATAATGTGCAGTGTTGATGGCCTCTTTGAGCAGAATTAGTGAATTCTTGTAAATGCACACATCTAAGCCATTCCTACTGGATTGTAATAAATGTATTTCATCATCATTCAACAATACATTATTCTTTATCTCATTGCTATTTGAATAACCTGAAAAAGTTGGAACATTTTGAAGGTCCCCAAGTTTTGAACGGTCACTTTAAATGGCACCTGACTTAAATGTACAATACATGCAAAGAATTTTCATTTGTTTATCAGTAACCTTGTTTAGATCTCAGGATTGATTTATTATTCAATAAAACCTGTCCAAAGCAATTACATTTTTAAACATTAATCTTAATGTGACAATGACAAACATGCATTTGTCTCACAGGCGCTATAGTGATTGTGTTACATGTTCAATGAAGTCACTTTAATTTGGCACCGAATGTTCACACAGCTAAGATTACACATTTGCCAGCTGTCCTCTTGGCTGGTAACACAACCTATAAAGATAGGAATAACATTATGTTGAATGACACTACATTTGATATAATCAAGTTACATCCTTAAAGTCACCATGTTTCTTATTTTATGGAATATTACTGCATTAATTATGATTTATCGGTCCATTTTCTTAAAACATGCACCAAGGCAAGGGTGGCACAATAATCCAAAAACCAGAAATGCGTCACTCGCATTAAACAACTGCCACAAGTAGTCATTCACATTCCAAAATGAATGAAACTTACACCCTACATTACTTTCCTGGTTTAAAAAAAACAAACAAAAAAAACTTCGAATTGGCAAATTGTTTCATGCTGATAATTTAAAGCTTAATATAAAGCTTAAACAAATGGTTCACCCAAAAACCCTAACCCTCAAACTTTTCCATTCAACAATCATTTATCCCATGGCTTGCTTATATATATATATATATATATATAAAATACACACGTACTAGATTACAACACTTCTGAAGTTGCAATAGCCTCGATTTAAAGTTCCCTGGAGGGCAAGTCTGTTAGCTGGAACTGCTCTGACTGGATTCACTGAGGAAGCTGAACTGCCTAGAGGATCAGTGAAGAAATTCAGACAGATTTATGAGCCGGATCAGCAAGTTCTCTGGAAAAAGAGCGAGATCAAAATTAAAGAGCTCACTGAACAGGACTTACATTAACCTGAAGCAACATAAAACACACAAAAATACGCTTCAAGAAGTTTCACGTCATTGTTCCCCTTTATTTTCAGATTTTGATACACAAATTATAGGCCTACAGGACTTCATTTGCAAATGAAAACAAACCAGCAAAGGCAACTGGTCAGAGACAAAGATGGACGCCTGAAGGATATAGGGAGGGGTTGTAGATCTTGGACAGGAATATTGCGGTTAGCGGCAGGATGTGTGAAAGGGAGCACTGAGGGGTAACTAGACTAAGGTTTGGGCGGAGGTGTTTATAGCTGGCCACAGTCAGCGACGATGATCTTGGCACTGGTCTTTCCACTGCTGGAACCGTAGCCCTCCACTTTCTTGATGATGTCCAAGCCCTCCACAACCTGTCCGAAGACAACGTGCTTACCGTCCAGCCTGGGGGAGAAAGTTCAATTTTAGTTCATTTCTAGAGCACATTTAAAAACAACAGTAGCTGACCAAAGAGCTGTACATAAAGTGTCATACAACAAACAACAATAAGGTACTGTACACAGTATTGTACATTACTGATTAGAAAAACAAAACGGCAAAGACAAAAACCACAGCTCTCAAACCGAATTAAATGCCAATGAATAAATAAATGTGTTTTAAGAAAGAAAACGTGAAGAGGTCAGGAAGAGGCGCTCTACAGCATGGATCCAGAAGACTTGAGACAGTCCTCACTGCAGAACACACTCCCATCACCACCCCTAAACCCACCCATCTCCACCCCTAAACCCACCCATCACCACCCCTAAACCCACCCATCTCCACCCCCTAGATGTGGATCCAATCACGCCCCCTGGATCTTTGTTCTGCAGTGAGGGGCTACTGGAAGACATGCTCATTCACACCGCTTCTGCTCACCATGAAGTAACTGCTGTGCAGATGAAGAACTGGGAACCGTTGGTGTTGGGGCCGGCGTTGGCCATGGACAGGCAGCCAGCGCTGGTGTGCTTCAGGGTGAAGTTCTCATCCTCAAACTTGTGGCCATAAATGGACTTTCCACCAGTTCCGTTGTGGTTCGTGAAGTCGCCTCCCTGCATCCAAAGGTCTCAAGATTAGAAGCGAACCGCAAAACTGATAGTGTAACCAAGATCTCAGAAGACTTCGGGACAGGGTTTGAAAGTAACTTGAACTCACCAGCCATTCAGAAATTTCTACGAGTTTAAGAATAAAACCCTGAATTAAACCAGATTATCAAAAGTCACGGCTGTGATTTAAATATTAATTGTCAACCACTGAATTTGACAGCCAAACATTGTGAACACCATGAAATATTTAATGGAAGTTCAGAACAGTGAATCAAATTACTAATATAAAGGCAAAAGTGGCATCAGAGTTTAAACTGTTTGCATTAGTTAAGAACAGTTTATCTATATTATTCAACATGAAGCATACACGATTGAAGACAAGGCGCTGTGGGAAAAATTAAAGCACAATACACAATTCTCCAGCACAGGGTGAAGTCAGTACATGCAAATGTTTGACCAAAATCATCGTTAATGTAACTTAATGGATAACTACGCGAGTGGCACAGCAGGATTTTGAACAGATGCAAAATAGCATCTCCGTACAAAATGATGCAAAATGCGTACTCATAGAAAATGCTCGAATTTGAAAGACTTGAGCGCTTCTTGTCCAGTGTGCGAACCTTTTTAGGCTTACTTGCATATGTTGGAGGACATCATTTATCAAATCAAAGCCCAACAAATTGGCTATTGAGTTAGCAGCCATGGTTGATTTCCACCTGGGTGGGACTAAATCCTTCTCACCTGGCACATGAAGTCGGGGATGACGCGATGGAAGGTGGAGCCTTTGTAGCCGAAGCCAGGCTGACCGGTGCACAGCTGCCTGAAGTTCTCTGCAAGACAACAGACAAGTGATGAGCACTAAACATCACACGAGGAGGAAGAGATTAACAATGCATCAAACGGGTATAAATACCTGCAGTTCTGGGGACAACATCAGCTCTCAGCTGTTAAAAGAAACAGGAAAACGTCACATTAAAACGACCGCAGCTGCAATAAGGCGTTCAAGTGCGTGATTACGTCATTCCGGCAATGCAACTGGCTTTTTTTGTTAAAACAAAATACTAAGATTGAACTGCATCTCAAAGAAAAGGTTTAACTTTTTTTTTTTAATGAGTATACGGTTGACTTCAAAATTTGGTGTG
>NW_015542353.1:135508-136033 GCF_001515605.1 Sinocyclocheilus anshuiensis
GTGGATGAAGAATTTTCCATAAGTGTAAATGAGCATTGAAAAAAAAAACAAAAAAACATTTTACTCGTTTTAAAATAGAAATAGGCCATTATCAAAAGAAACAAGAAATAACAAATCGGAAAAAAAAAAACTGTAAATGCTTGTTATGGACATGCGATTTTCTTATTGCTTTTTCCATTTTAGTTTTTTATTGTCTTCGTTTATTATATTTTTTGATGTGGTTTGTTATTGCCATTGTATGTTCGTTGTTCTAAAGACTGCAACAAAAACGAAAAAAAAAAAGAGAAAAGTTAGTGAAGACACGAGCGCCTCATCTTCATGTGACCGCACTGCAGCTGCCAGTTCAAACGCCACAATGCGGAAGCGAGTTTTCTAGACGTAACTAAAATGGCCGCTGAGAAATTATTTACTTTTACTAGCGCCATGTGAAACACTGCGTTCCTTAAATACCCTCCTCATTTAAACAAACACTAATACTCAAATTCAAATGGGAAACCCGCCAGTGATAAAGACGCGTCTAGCGGC
>NW_015542353.1:136596-173819 GCF_001515605.1 Sinocyclocheilus anshuiensis
CGAGATGTGCTTCCCTGGGACTGGCAATGTGCGACTTTTAATAACCAAACATTAAAACCCCGAACCGTTTCTGTCGCGATCGCTTGCGTCTCAGTGGAGCGTGAATCTGAAGTTTGGCCTGAGCAAAATAAAGTCGCCTTCAGGGCATCCGGGTTAAACAAAGGAGCAGCGGGCCGGCCCATTCCTGCAGGACATGTTTCTGCATAGCCCTTCCCAAACCAACCTCCCAGTCTTTGTTCTGATACTCTTCGTATGAGAAACAGATTCTGCCAGTACACTTTGTTGGCAAGACTCTTTAATGCTTTAGGTGAAGCACCAGTTAACGCGGCCTAGTGCGACGCGAGCTGCTTATTACAGCTTCACTTGCGGAGCATCTTTTGCTAACACCGAAATAACAGCAGTTTTATGCAAATAAACAACTCAACGCCACGGAAATGAACAATAATATATGGTCTTATTATCGATAAACTAGTATTGAAACCGTCCTGTCAGACTCCCAACACTTCACAACGCCACAAACTGCACGCGGGCTTAAATAGCTACGGAATTGTTGTTTGGGCCGGGAGCGTAACACGGTTCGGTTAAAGGTCCTAACGTTACTTTGGTTTGCCAGTTAATTGCACAACCAGGTTAAGCGTAACGCAATGACAGGATTGGTCTACCGTTAGCAGAAATGCAAAGAAGTTGTGCAGCACACATAGCGCAAAGAAGAAAGGCGTTTGCAAGTGTTATTACAAAGGCGCGCACAAACTCGCACTCCAGAGAGTGGAAAATTGGTCTTTTCTTGCAATAAGAAAAAGGTTAAAAAAAATAAAAAATGTTTTACCTCCATTATCACTCTTCCAACTGGATTGCCGTTGGCGGTGATGTCGAAGAAAACTCTGGGCCTTGCCATGGCTTTAGTTTTTTAGGTTTAGCTGATGCTGGGCCGAAGCGCGTGGCTGCCTTGGAACGGAGGAAAGACCGGATGAAGGCCAGGCCGCCAAACTATATAATTACCGGAGAGGGACTTCATGAAGCCGCATCTGTCCAATAAGAGCGTTTCGATGCTTTGAGTGACACAAACGTGAACCAATGAAAGAGCTGCATTCAGAATGTGGCCGCGACACGCGCTTTTAGGAAACGCGGAGAGAAGGCGGCTTGTGATACTTTAAAAGGAATACTAAGGATATGTGGCCTGTAAGAGCATCTCCTATTTGAGATTGAGTGTTATTTTATCCGAGTACACATGTTAGTAATTGATTTTAGTACTGAAATGCAAAAAATATCTCATTGCTTGGTCTGCACTTCATGCATTCAGTGAAAAGGATCTAGTTCAGTGCTCAAACTTTTTTTTTTAAGGCCCTAACTGTTCCACACAATATTTAAAGGCTCCTCATATAAGATGTTATAGTTCCCACGAAATGTTCTGCTGTAAGACATTTTTTCATTTGCATACATTTGTGATTGCAGAATTTTCAATAACTTTTTCAATAAAATAGAACGTCAAAATAATTAAATGGTGCAATGCAATAAAGGTTTACATGTTGATTAAACCTATGCATTTTAATCAAGTTAGGTTATTTGAATATAACTTAATTTAAAATCACTTTGTTTGCAAGATGTACCCTACTAGCACAGGCTGTGTCCTCAAAAATCGCATGCCATTTTGCATAATCAGACAATGCAGCTTCTTAAACTAATAAATGAACAACTTCCAACATTTGAGAAGATAATGAGTTTATTGTATGAAGCTAAACCGTTACGAGGACAGAATCTGATTCCTCCAAAAACCAAAATAAATAAAATCATTTGCTCTCTCTCTTTGAAAAAGCCAAAAGGATGTCATTGGTTTCTATCTAAAAGAGCGACCACAAACAGGTGTAATTCTGTCTTGCTTGCCATATTAAATGTTCCTGCTGCTGGGTTGGGCTGTATGGCACACGTTATCAGATGGCAAAGGAGGACTGGAGTTCTGAAGGGGGTTTATCTGCACCAGGCTGCATCAATGATTAGCAGAGCGTACAGACTATACAATGCCATCGACAGACAATGATTTGGAACCAGAACAGAGGCACATACATGTAAAGGTGCCACAAAAAATTTCCACAGTCCTGATTTTAACGCCAAGCCTTTCCTCCTCTGAATACGAAGCCATTTTTACAAATACAATCATACAACTGCAACATCCACTTCAGAGAACCAACAGTTTTTTCTTCTTACCAGAAAACAGTGCAAAGGTACAGATAAAGTGTCATTTTTACCACTTACTTTACAATCCAGCCCACTATCCAGGCAAATGTATGTGCCAAAATTCTCTCTTATTCTGAACTTAGCCCACAATTATCAATGAAGAAAAACAAAAGAGAAAACAAACATACAAATTAAAGCCATATAGCCGTTGAGAGTGTGGATACCAACAACCCTACTTTTGAAAGTTTAAGGAAAAATCTCTTAATCGAGAGTTTGGAGGCAACAGACGTGATCGCTGCATCTGTAACAGGACTGGAGCTGTGCTTTGGTTGAAAATACATTAGGTCTATTCAAATCAACATTTGTGCTGTCATACTTAACCAAGAGAATCTGAATTTCCTGCGGTTTATCATCATTTGGTGTTGTTGAACTGGGCAACAATGGTGACGAAGGCTTGAAATGAACAATATTAACAAAAAAAATAGTGAATTCATGCAGGAGAGTGAGTGAGTCTAGGACAGAGAGTGTGTTTTGCAAACCTGAACACATTGGATAAACTGTATCGCTATTCTTAGTGTATTTGGTTGCTGGGTGAATGGGGTGTTTGTGAGTTATCGTTTTCTTTGTGGACTGAAGGACAGGTTTAGACGTGGTCTTTGAAGGCGTCCAGGTTGAAGGCAGTGTCGAGGAAACGCTTCAGCTCCAGAAGATGGGTGTTCTTGTTTCCTGTGGCCGGGGCGGCGGCAGGCTCACGGCCGGCATACCTGCACACAGAAGGACAGGGTGAGGACTGGTCAAAATACAGAGCACCTGGAGTGTCACGGCTCTACAGGAGAAGACGAGAGTTTACCAGACAGGCTTGGCACGGTCGATGGTGGTGCGCATGCGGGGCTTTACGTAGTCGTAGTATCCCTGGTTCTTATGCTCCTCTTGACACCAGACCAGGTCAGCATTGGGATATTTCTCAGTCTCAGCCTTCACCAGGTCAAACGGAAAAGGAGAGAGCTGGGGAGGAGCGAGAGGGAGAATCAGATCATCACACAAGAAAGCATTGCTGATGTTCTACTGAAGACGGTGATACCTGCTCAATGCGAGTGATGGCCACAGAGTCCTCCATGTTGCGTGTTTTGCGTTCACGTGTGAGCTCGTAATAGACCTTTCCTGTACAGAAGACGATGCGCTTGACCTCTGAGGGGCTTTGAGTTACCGGTCCATCATCTGGGATCACACGCTGGAAATGAGTGCCTGGAGAGATACACACAGATAGTATTGTTTATTTGCATGTTGAATTAGTGTTAACTGGTATTTATTTCATACAATATAATTCCCAGTGCACACAAACTTAAGACTTTTCAGTGTACTGTTGGTTACATTATTTACTTCCTTTTTATTTATCTGTTTTAACTTCTTATGAAAGATACTCTAATAGAATTATAAAACCAAAAGTATAAATCTAATTTTACAGGTAATTTTTAAAAAATTAAACTAATAATAATATATTTAAATTTATTTATTTTTAAATATTATTTAAAATAAATACATTTAATTGCAGAAATTAAGCACGGTGTTATTTACTATCATTTAATAGTATGATATAATTTATACCACCTTTCTGTTGGCCATTAGCAACCCTGCTCTCTAAGATATCAACATCAGACATAAAAAAAAAAAAAAAATCTATAGTGGTCAACCACTACTAAAAGCTTTTCTTCAGATTTGCCGTTTTTTAAATTTAAATCAACCCATCTATCAGATTTCCCATTTAGCTCATACAATCACACTTTCATCACAGAGTTGATTTCCAAAGCTCTTGCATTTCTTATTTTAAATTTGTTTCACATTCTCCCAAAGCCTGCAGCTTTAAAACCCTCATGTAATGTTGACATGATGTTTGAAGTCTTATAATTGATTTTTTTTAAATAGCCATGCTGATGCCACAGTGCTATCCCAGCAATATAGTGTTTTAAAGTGGTACAGTTGTTTAATAAATTCCCTTTAAAACAGCAAGAAACAAACCGTTTCTGACCTGGTAGCATCTGGTCAAAGTTAGACTTGGCCTCCGGGTGACGCAGCAGAGATTTGGGGGTGAAGACAATAAGCTAAAAACAAGAAAATGAATAAATGAATTAAAAATTCTAATTGTTCTTTTAAGTACCAGTAATGCATTTAATGAATCAATGAACATCCAGATGCTCTCAGACAGCTGAACTCACAGGTTTTCTGAAGGGAAGTAGGATCTGCCTCCTTATTACATGGAAATAGCTGGCGGGATTTGAACAGTTTACGACAATCCAGTTGCAGTCATACAGCTGACGCACCTCAAAGTCATCAGTGACTTTCTGCAGCCAAAATAACAGTCGTATTGATATATTCAGACTATGAAATCTTTGTTAATATCAAGACAGTATTAACATTTAGAGACGTTAGAAGACAGTCTTACAGGGTTAAAGTCAGGGTCATCATTGCACATCTGCAGGAAGCGCTCTGGACGGGCAGAAGAGTGCTCGGGACCCTGTGAAAGAACAAAATAAAACCAAATCAACTCATCTACAGCCAGCTCACAAGGATGAGTGCAGTAGAGAGAGAAAAGTGGTATGAATTGTGGGTAATAATAGCCTTACCATGCCCTCCATGCCATGTGGCAGCAGTAAGACAATGCCGTTCTGGCGGACCCATTTAGCTTGGCCAGGGCAGATGAACTGGTCTATTATACACTGAGCTGTGTTATGGAAGTCTCCAAACTGGGCCTCCCACAGAACCAAAGCATCGGGACTGGCCATAGCAAAGCCCAACTCAAAACCTAAAGAAAGCCACACAGAATGAAAGAAAACATGAGTTTCCTTGAGAGTCCTCTACCTTTCAGATCATTTTAACAAGTACTGCGAGCGTCTGAATACCTAGTACTCCGTACTCAGACAGAGAGCTGTTGCAGACGGTGTACGGGGCTTGGTTAGGGGATACGTGGTTCATGGGAATGCAGATCCTCTTGTCTACGTTCTGATCATGGAGAACATGGTGACGGTGACTGCAAATGGAACAAACAACTGGTCAGTGACCTCTTAACAAAAATGGTCTATGAAACAGAAGTGTGTAGATGTTACTACCCAACTAGATTTAGATTCATAACTACATGATGATTATTTTGTTATTTGGTTCAAATGTTCAATGTTATCGTTTATACCTGAAGGTTCCTCTTTCCACATCTTGGCCACTGAGACGCACATGGATGCCCTCCTTGAGTAGAGAGCCAAAGGCCATGTACTCTCCCAGGGCCCAGTCCACTGTCCTGTTCTTGATCATGTCACCACGGCCCTTCAGAATACGAATCAGACCTGTACGTGAAGGGAAGACAAGTATTATAGTAAAAGAATGCATGAAATGTGTGCATATTTATGTACTATTTTTTAGGTCTAGCGCACCTCCATGAATTGTGAAGTCCTCCACGGGTACTGATGACGCCACTTGTCCGATGTGGGTCAGCTCCTCCTCTGGCAGACCGGTGGATGGGCAGCTCATACTCTTGGGCTGACCATCCAGAGTGAAAAAACCTGCACACCAAGCACAACGACTGTGCTGTAAGATCTAGAAACACATGACGCAGCAGCAAAATGCTGTACATTTTTTAATTAGTCTTGCTTAGTCAAATGTTTTGACTTCACAGCATTAAGTCTGGCACATATTGCAACTCATTCTGAACCACCCACTTATGATGGTCACCGGAAGATACAACTGGAACAAAACATTTAAAGAAAGACATTATTTCCAACAAAGTTTAGAGAGAAGCATTTTCCCAGTTTAATAAAAATAACAGATAAATAAAATCCCCCCCTGTTAAGTTCAAGGTCATGTCTCCACTTTTGAGTGCAATGCCTACATCTTAAAGGGGTCATATGATGTTGCTAAAAAGAACATTATTTTGTGTATTTGGTGTAATGAAATGTGTTTATGCGGTTTAAGGTTCAAAAAACACATTATTTTCCACATACTGTACATTACTGTTTCTCCACTATGCCCTGCCTTTCTGAAACGCGTTGATTTTTACAAAGCTCATCGGGAAAGGAAAAATTGAAATCGCATCATATGACCCCTTTAAAATCCAATCAACAACTGATGAACAGAAGTTTCTGTCCTACTTTTATTCTTTTTCAATAATCCATTTACTTCAGATGTACATCACAGTATGGAAGAAAAAATCTGTTACTGTTACGAGGTATGCAACATCACACAACCAAGATGTTTTCCCAAATATCAGCACGACTGTAATGTGACATTGATTTTATACAACACTAGTTCAAAAAAATAAAATTCAATATTAAGTGACTTATACTGGACTTTCAGGGAAACAATATTGACAGTTTTTGCTCAATTGTGCTGACAAAAATAGTTCTTAATCAAAGCCACAGCAGAACTGCTGTGTCTCCGAGCACCACAGCAGTGTTTTGTTACTGAATGAATCCACGTTTTTGAAATGAATTGAGTGAGTCAATGATTCAGTGACCCATTCATAAGACAGTGGCTGTTTCTCAATTCCAAGAACGCAAAGAACGGACTTGTGTTCTCGTGGAGACGAGAACACAAAAACGTTCGTTTTTTTCATTGAAAGAACGAACTCGGAAGGACGTGAGAACACAGAATCCGTCTTTGTGAGAATTGAGATGCACTGTGTTCTTGCTGTTCAATTGACAGAGGCAGCAGGTTATAAGGAGCGAGACAGCAGCATGCAATGCACAATAACATCACAAACAAATGCCATAACGCTTTTAAAACATTTAATTTTACTATAGACAATATTTTCATATTATTTTATAGTTTTTTACCGCATGTATTTGTGAAAATGATTAGGCTACCTATGTATAATGTTCCATATTCTTTTTAACATGCCAATAAAAAGTATGACAGGCTTTCTCACTTTATTAAAATTATGCAAAACAAAACGACAAATGTTTACATTCACGAGCCTTCACGTATTTGCATGCTTGCAGCGGGTATCTCTTAAGCGAGAACGAGAAGTTTAAAGCTTACAGGCTTCCGTACGTCGTTCGCCCGCAGCGTCTTCTGGGATTTCTAACGGTTCGATTATCTCAAGTCTGCATTCGATGCATCCTCGATATCAAGAACACATCCAGGCACTTTCATGTGTCCTCTGTTCTTGCGTTCTCGAGTATTGGAATTGAACATCGACGGTTAATGATGACGTAGAGTGAGAACACAAGGACGCAAGATCGCATAAGAACGCATATTGAGAAATGGCCAGTCACTTGCCTGGTCTCTGAATGAATCAGCGATTTGAACGAATTGTTTGAATGAATGACTAAATGATTGACTCATTAAAACGGTCATTTGATGCCCCCTACTGGTGACTTGGTTTCACATTTAAAAGTATCATTGCATTTTTCCCAACATTTCTTATTTGTATGTGCAAAAATTATTTAAAACATAAATCTTATAATATTAATTACGCTTTTGCAATATTGCAGTGTACTGTAAATGCATTTATCTCAGCTTCATTAAACTGTCTGTGTAAACACATCTAATGCTACTTCAGATGCAGCTCCTGTGTTTCCTACAGTGGAAAGACAGTGGAAAGATAATTTCATTTGAATGGTAGAAACTCTAGTTATTTCTGAATGAATTGATCAAATTTAAGAATTTGACATGAAAGATGACACGCATTTAATAAGGTTAGCAAAAAACTGCCCATTTGTAAACAGAGGAAAATACATCCGTTTTGTTACATACAGCAACTAATTTTCACCGAATTGTTATTTTTTCCTCTTTCACAGGGCAGACACAGAGCACTTTATTTTGAGAGTTGTTTAATTGAGAGAACATCCTGTAACTTTGTGCAGTTTGGGGAAATTGTAATGTTTAAAAAAAAAAAAAAATTTTGAAAATAAAATTTAGAAAAAAGTATATGCTGTCAACTAGTTCTTAGAAAGAAAATCGGGATTGGCGCAAATCGTTATCAGCAGGTAGGAAATGGCCAAGAAAATTACAATCGGTGCATCTCTAGTTACTAGTTCCATTTCATTGCAACATTAAGGCCATTTATGAAATATTCAATGAAGAATCCTGTGGACGTACCTTCTGAGTCTGACAGTATTTCTTCAACAAATTTGGTCATAATTCAAGGATGTAATTCAATAATATCCATGTTCACACACACCTGGCCAGGGGGAGTCCAGCCAGTGCTTGATGTGGAGGATCTTCTCATCCTTTGAGCGAGCATGAGCTTCTTCACAGATTTTGTCATACTTAGAAATCTCTTCCTGTGGACAGAGTCAAGAAACAGATGAAAACCTTTCAGAAAGACTAGCTGAAGATAAGAGGCAGCTGATTGGCTCTGGGCAGGACCGTCTGACCTCATACTCCTGTCGTGAGACAGCGCCTTCGGCAATGAGCTTCTCAGCATATTTCTGCAGCACTCCTTTCTGCTTCTTGATCTGTTTGTACATCAGCGGCTGGGTGAACATCGGCTCATCCATCTCGTTGTGGCCATTACGACGGTAACAAACCTAAAGGAAAGATGTCATATGCCTGACTAATGTCATGAACTACAACAATTAAGTAAGAATAAAGTGTTTATAAAAGACACAAAACACCACCACTCACCAGGTCCACCACCACATCTTTGTGGAAGGTGGCTCTCCACTCTGCGGCCACGGTGCACACATACATTACAGCTTCAGGATCATCTGCGTTGACGTGAAATATGGGGGCATTGACCACACGGGCAACATCAGTAGGATACGGAGAAGAGCGTGCCATACGAGGATCTGTGGTGAAACCGATCTGAGAAAGAAATGCAGAGGGGTATTAAGAGGACGTCTGATTGGGTGTGTTACCATGTACTGTTACACATGGGTTCGTTTGTGCACGTGTACCTGGTTGTTGGCCACCACATGCACAGTGCCATGTGTGGTGTAGGAGGGCAGATCACTCAGATGGAAGGTTTCATAGACGATGCCCTGACCTGCAAATGCAGCGTCACCATGGAGCAGAATGGACATCACCTGAAACAAAAACACACACACACACAAGAACATTTAAAAGCTGTTGGTTCTACGAGGGGTATATAATTAAAAACAGGTTCTGAGTTCATTATAACGGAGCCATTTAAAATGCATCTTAAAGGTACTAGGGGTGCACCATATTAAATTCTCACAAACATTTATAAGCAAATGTCACTGGTCATGTTATGACTAAGAAATCATTATTAAATTATATTATTAAATCAATAAATCATTAAGTCCATAAGGAAACTCTTATTACAAAGCAAAAACACTCTTCTTCTATCCATGAATGTTTCTCTCAGTTAATGAACGCGGTCTCAGTCTGAAACGTAGCAAATCATAGCAAATCAACACATGCTGTTGTGAATAATTAAGCAAAGCGTCTTCTCATTGGATAAGAACACGCAGTCTCATGAATAATTTAATAGACACCGACGTGTCATCGATGTACTATAGTCCATTGCCTCGTCACAAATTGTGACGTCAACACAATGTAGATTTTAAACCCGGAAGATGAAAATAGTGCAAAAAAGCTTAAAATTAACCAGTTTTCTCCAACAGTTAAAATTATCGGATGCTAATATTGTCTTCTATGATGTCTAACACAAACACCTCTGCTAAAATCTCAGAAAAAGTAGTCTGGGGTTTCATGACCCTTTAAATGCTACAAGTAAATTTAGGCAGCTTCATAATGTATAGTATGAAAAATTGCTAATCACAAAGTTACAAGTATGCTATTAGTATTATACATTTTAGTGTATTTAAAGATTAATTTTAAGTGAGTGTTAGATGAAAAAGATTATTTGTAAAGCTTATTTAGACAACCTGCTTCATTAACTTAACTGTAGAACACTATATGAATGAAACCTATTTCAATACACGGACCAAAGTATTAATGCAACATTGTGAGGAAAATGATACCATTAAAAGGTTTGGGGTCAGTGATTTTTTTTCTTGAAATCAATTGTTTTATTCAGCAGTGATTAGTGGTTCAACGGATCACAAATCTCAAGATTCGGATCAAAGTTGAAGTACTTCTTTGATACCACAGCAAATACTACTAGATTAACTAAGAAAGTTTAAACATGATTAAAGAGACAAGAAGACAGCCAGTAAAAATAAGAACAAATACACAAATTACAAGCATAGATAAATTCAACAGAATATGTTACAAATTAAATAAGGTTGGTAGTATTCAAATACAGAAATGTAATAATTAGGGAAAATAACACTGCATAGTGTTCACTGTATAAATTAAATATAGATTTTTATCACAGCTGTTTTGTTGTTTGATGATCATTAATGACAGCAGCAGTATTTATATGCCGCTGTCCCTTTAAGACCTGATGCACAGATCCGATATAATGATACACTTCACATCCAATTTCTTTCTCGCGTGTGCGCGCTTCATGTGTGTGCGGCTATGCGCGTAGAGAACAGCGCACGAGTAACGAATCGAGTTCCCTTTCGCCTTTTCTTTCTGGAATTGTTTAAAATTTGCTTGCTTGTGTAAATACGAACAAATGATAAACTTATACTCTATTATGTTATCTATTATGGTTAAATTTTGCAATTAATCTGCGGATCACATGCGTGCCGAACCGTGGGGCTTGGTCCATACGGATCACGGATCAACTACGATCCGTTTAACCACTAGCAGTGATGCATTAAATTGATCGAAAGTGACAGTGAAGACATTCATAATGCTACAAAAGATTTATATTTGAAAATAAATGATGTTCACTAAAGAATTCTGAAAAAAAGTATCATGGTTTCAACAAAAAAAATATTAAGCAGCACAATTGATAATAACAACAATAAATAAATGTTTCTTGAGCAATCAGCATATTAGAATGATTTCTGAAGGATCATTTGACTGGAGAAATGATACTGAAAATTTGCCATCAAAGAAATAAATGATAAATATATATTAAAATACAAAACATTATTGCAAATTGTAATAATATTTAAAAATTTTACTGTTAAAATACTACAATATTTACTGTATTCTTGATCAAATAAATGCAGCTTTTTTATGAGCAGAAGAGACTTTCAAAAAAAAAAAACAAAATCTTAAAAACCCCAAACTTTTGAATGGTAATGTGTATAATAATAATGTCAACCCAGCCCTAGATTGATGCTCTTTATGTCTCACCCGATTGCCATCTGTGTCTCCGCAGTAGAACTGCTCTGCTTTAGTCTTGCCCTGCACCACCGGGTTCACCGCTTCCAGATGGGAAGGGTTGGCCACCAATGACAAAGTAATATTCCTGTCAGTCACACGATTTATCCTCCTGTGGTACATGCCCAAGTGGTACTTGACATCTCCTGAACCCTGTAGAGGTACAGACATATTTCATCAGCTGTAGTGGTTCTTATGTTTGTTCTGATGAGTAAGATCACAAGCACCCAAAACAGTGCACAAGACACAAAACTTCACTGACCTCATCGGCAGATTCTAGTTTAGAGTCAAACTGACAGAAAATTTGCTCCAGCTCCTTACGGATCACATTGGCAAGCACGTTCAGACGCCCTCTATAGAGACAGACAGAAAGAGATACCAAGAATCATCGTAATGCCACATACGTCACTGTAATGTCAGGTTTCCACATTTGAATCTCCTCTTCTACCTGTGAGGCATTCCCATGATGACCGTGTCTACTCCTTTCTCGCTGGATTTATCAATAATGGTTTTGAGCGCAGGGATCAAACTCTCACAGCCCTCCAGCCCAAATCGCTTCTCAGATGACCATTTCCTCTGCAGGAACTCCTCAAACCTGCAGAAATCAGCACACATATATTACAGAGCTGCAGGAAAAACCGTAAAACCTGGGTTTCAAGAACAAAATATCCATTTATACACATCCAGTGTTGGGAAATGCATTACAACAGTCATAAAAAGGCAAATGTACAGTGTGAAATAGACTTTAATTTGGACAAACGGCTGGTAATGTGCCTGTTCGGACAGACACAAATGTTCAGAATTTGTAAGAAAAGGTTTAATGCATGTATTCCTATGTGTACTCTCGCATTTGGCCTTTGTGTGTGTGTACCTGGTGGAGCGGACCATGCGAGCCAGCAGTGTTCTCTTCTCCTCCAGACTGAACTGCATGACTCCAGGCCTCTCAAACTTCTGTCTGATCCACTGACACTGGTCCAGGTCATTGATGAACATGAACTCAACCCCTATATGCTGGCAATACGCCATCTAAGAAACACAACATTTCAGCAACCAAGAAAATACTGCATGAAGTAACAAAAATCACACCCAGAACAGTACCCTACCATTTAACCAAAAGACTTTTGTCATGCTTCAATTCATTAAACTCTTCAAATAATAAAACAGTAATGTGAAACGTTGTCAAAAATGAGTGAACCGTGTTCATAATTAATGTGAAGAAGTACGTCAGTGGTTGCTCTGAAAGGACATGTGTGAACTTGAGGAGAACTGACTCATAAATTCAATTGTGGAAAAAAAGGCTCAGAAACATGAAGTTGGTTCTGAGGAAAAAAAGCTGGGTTGATGTTTTATTATGTAATGCAATGACATTCAAACATCACTCAAGTCATTTTTTAAGCATCACAGAGGTGTACAAGAGTGTCTATTTTGTGTAGCAGTAAAAAAGTTTTGGGCCAACTGCATTTAATATTTATGGTGAAGCTATGTGGCTACAGACTTTGGATCAATACTACCTAACATAATAAATAATGCAAATGATACTGTCATGGGCTGTGTTTCCTATAAGCATCGTAAGCTTAAATATATCGTAGACCCATTGCCACCAATGGAGCTAAGATCAACTTAGGCTTACAATGATTTTGGTAAACGCAGCCATGGCTGGTTAAGACAATCACCTGAATTAAAACATAAACAACAAAGATGAGATTTATTGCACAATGCCTTTTTGACTACAAAACCACCCACTGATCACAACAATATTGGAAGGCCCTATGGATGGGTACCAAAACCCAGTATTAAATGGGCCCCAGGGCCAAAGTATGAAAGACCGTAGTATCAATAAGCTCGGATGTTATCGGTTCTGCTTTCGGTACTGCAGAAATTAAGAAAATACAAAATTATTAATTATATTTAATATTTATATACATAAAGATCTCGCCATCCGTTTCTACATTCAATAATATTGAAATATTCAGGTATGATTAGGGGTGTAACGGAACACAAACATGATGGTTCTGTACGTACCTCGGCTTTGACGTCACGGTTCAGTATGGTTTTGGTACAGCAGGATGAAAAAAACTAAACATAAATTGCTTTTTTTTAATTTAACAATGGTTTACTGAACAAATTGCTTTTCCTTTAAATAAATTCAATTATAATTAATTTTCTAAGGGATAAAAATCTACCTCAGCTTCTGCTCTAAACTATAGGGAACCCTTTCTTTACTATTACGTTACAATTAAAGCTGCAGTCCGTAACTTGTTTGTGTTCAAAATTTACAAAATGTATATAATAAGCGAGTACACCATGAATCCATTTTCCAAACCGTGTTTTTGGCTTGTCCTGAATCACTACGGTACACCTATAATAAGTGTTTATATTCGGACTATTTAGACTGGTTCGGGTAGGTACCGCTGCGGAGTAGCCCAGTACCTGCGTGATTCGTCATAGACATAAACAGAGAGAAGTAGCTCCAGCTACAATGTTCTTCCGCAAGACGCACGCAGTTCTGTTTATTAACCACTAGAGCGCCAAAAGTTACGGACTGCAGCTTTAACAACAGAGCCCAAACATAAATTCAATTACTATTTATTTATAACTATAATAATATTTATTTTTAACTATAATAATTACTATAATATAGTAATAAACATGGACATTGTTTTTAAATTAACGTCTAAATTATACAATTTCTATTTGTTGTTGAAATATAATAATTTACAGAGTCAACTTGTTTCATAAAATATTTATTTAAACATATACATTAAATAATTAAGACATCACTAACAGGTAAAGTAAATATAATGAAGTATAGTCTAATATTTAGCAGAGTGCTCTTCTCTAGACTTAATTTCTCTAACAAATAACAAGCTGTAGACACTGATGACTTGCCTGAGGTAAATGAAATGCTACATGACATTTTGTTTACAAGCTGTTTTAATGACGCCTTTCCGTGGTTGAAAACACTGATTGAGCGATTACATGAGGGGTGAGATGTTCATTCATGTATATTTTGCGTTAAAAGTAGTAATAAAGATGAAGGGGTGATCACGCTCACATCAGAACTGAGGTGTTAGTATATGGTGATATGTCGCGCCGAACGTTTTCGGTACGAATAATATGTGTACTGTTACACCCCGAGTTATGATGCATTTTCACTATTTGCAATCCAGAAGATCTCTATTAATAGTAAAACTATTATTGTGCCGCATTCCATTTAGCGCACATTCCAATGCTTTCCCTAAAAACCCAATCTTAACATTCAAATCAGTTAAATCAGTAATTTTCATAAAATGCAGTATACTGTTGCTTGGGCTGTCAAAAAAAATTTGAATTTCAAATATTCGTCGAATTTAAAATAAAAAACCACATTCGAATGCAAAAAGGTGTGCGTTAAGGAGGCAGCCTTATCAGTTGCGCACGAGATGCGATGACGATGTAAGTGTCATTACATTTGAATGTTTTTGTTAGCCTATCCAGTTGAAGCCACTAGATGCGGCGCTGCTGCGTTGTTAATTACAAATATTGCGGGAAAAGAGAACATCAAGAGAACATCAATGCGGGGAAGATCTTGTTTATGTCAAAACTGAAACCAAGCCATTCACACAGAACTATTCGAATTTTGATAATATTTAAGTACAAAATTTAGAATTTAGTTTTTCAGCCATTTTGACAGCCCTAACTGTTGCTAAACTGCAGGACGTATTTAAAAAAAAGAGGAAGTATCTTTTTAATTGTTTTCTCCTTATTTAAAATCTTGAGGCCCCCCCCCAGTAGTTTGCTGGGGCCCCCTAGTGGGCTCCAGGCCCCTTTTTGAGAACCACTGCATTATGGTAGTCTTCCTGTGTGACAGAAACATTCACACAGACCTGAGGCTGAAATAATCCTTGTGTCCTCACTCACCTCCAAGCGGCGGATGATCTCCCTGAGGGGCAAAGCGCTCTCATTGCCCCCGATAAAGGTGGTGGTGGGCAAGCGGAACACTTTATCCAGATCAGACTCTTCCAGCCCATAGAAACCTGACAGCCAAACACACAACACGTCCAACCCAACCCAGAGAAGAAGGGCAGGTGGAGAGGGAGGGGTCAGGGTCAACAGAAAAGAGAAGAAACACAAAAGAAGGCCAGCATGGATGCCAGGGGGTGGAGGAGAAATTAAAGTAACAAAGTGAAAAGACAATCCAGAGAGGGAAGGGGTAGATATAAATGATAAAAACAAGAAACAAGAAAAAACGACAGACAGGCAGAGAGAGAGAAAAAAACAAGCATGTGTGAGTTAGTGACGATGAATGGAGTAAACGTGAGGATGCCATGCATAACCAGAAACAAGGTGGACATAACAAAAAGCACCAGCAAATAGCATGATAAATGTTAAATAATGTTAACAGCAAAGCGGACAATATATAAAAAGAACATGAAGTATGAAATGGTTAGTAAATGGATGGAAAAGGAGAAAGAATGAGAGAGGGAAAATGAAGACAAAAGAAAGGTGGTTTGAAAATTAATGAGAGTTGGGGTGTGAGGCATTTGGGGGTTCAAATAAAAAAACAAAAGAAAAGAAAAGTGGGTTAACAGCACGATCATATAATATTGGTGTTAATAACGCTAGTATAATTGTTTCATTAAATGCACCCTGAATTTAATGTCAACAAGCAGCTTTGGATTGTGAGCTGCAATTAATGTATTGAACAGTGAAGAGCTCATTCAGTAGTATAATGAGACCATTATATTTGTTTATTATTATCATTATTAATTCAGCAGCTCAAGCCAAAAACTGAAAGATGATACTATTTTATATACAGTTATACTGTATACACTAAAGTACATATATTTTGACAAAGTGCATTCTTATAACACTAGTATAAATAAACATCAACATCTGTATTGAGAATTTAATGATTATCTATTCTAGGCCTCATTGTGGAAAATGCAAACAAAAATCACAGAATCCAGTCATGCAACTGACAGTATTATTGCAGAATCTCACTGAATTCGGCAAATTTTGGATGAATAAAACAAAAGTAGGGCTGTACAATTAATCATGTAGCGATATGAACTAGTATGTGTCTCATGATTTCATGCTTTTTGATTAGTAACATTTTTATTTAAAAATAAAATGGATTTCATAGGGCCCCAATATCCTTACAGAGATGATTAAAAAAAAAGGCTTACTAAATATTTACAAAACATAATATATTTTAATAACAAATAAAGAAATTTAATAATAAAAAATGCAAATGAAAATCTTTAGTTTATGATTTAAATTTTTTTAATGAAATGTGTCCATAAAGGATGACATTTATTCACTGTATTGGGGCTGAAACATGAGCTGGACATTTCTTTGTGAGATTCACCTTTGAATCGCACATATTCACACTTCCAAAGCATTGAACACAAGATTCAGACGGTTTCTTTATGATTCACAGCAGCACTACTAATTCTAACTTCACAACATGCGGGTTAAAAGCCTGGCAGAACTCTAGTCTTTGAGTATTAAAACGCCTACAGTTTCTCTGAAATGCTTAGTATCTTTGGGCAATGCAAGTTAATTTCATTAATGGATGAAAAATTAGTATTTACCGCTGCTCATTCAGTACTTACAACAACATGCCATGCATTATGCTGTACAGAGATACTGACAGGTCAGCACACACAGAAACAGACCTGTCGGTGTTGATCATTTTGGTTGTTCAGCAAGGAGTGCAAAAAGAGGCAGCCATGCACCTCAAGGCATATGAGCGGGTATGTTAAAGAGAGAGAGTAACCTATAGTAGATCAGAGTGTGTTAATGAGAGCACTAATGAGCGAGAGAGAGAAGGGGGGGCGGCTGAGCATAGGGAGAGAGTATGAACTTGTTTTTAGTGTGTATATGCGTGTGTGCACATGTGGGAATAAAGAAGTTGGATATAGAGGGTGGGTGTGTGTGTGTTTTAGGAATATTACAAAAGCATCCAAACTAAATACTGTACATAGACTTTATTAACCGCCACATAAAGCTTCTCTTCACCTTATCTGAAGCTAGAGGACAGCAAAGCCACCAAAATGCACTCCACATCAAAATAACCTCCCCAAAAAAGCCAGACCTTGAGCAGAAGCATTCTTCATTACAAACACAATGTCCACATCTCATCACAATAATCTTTTTTTTTTAAATATGTGTGTCCTACTTTCTTTGAACAGCATCTTTTATGACTATGGTCTTTTAAAGCTCATTAGGAATATTCTGGGTTGTTTTAATCTTAAAGGCTGGAGACTAAACCAGACTAATTATTGAAGCTTACTAGTAGATCAGTGTTGTTATTGTTAACTAAAACTATTAAAGATCCAAAGATTCATTTACAATGCATTATTCTGGCTTTAATATTGTCACAATGTACTGAAGAATTATTGCAATACGGAAAATATTTGCAGTGTATAAAATAATGTATAAAATAAAATAAACAAAATTCAGTTAATTTGACTATTGTTCTAAAGCAGTTGCACAGAGAATAGTGCCTTTTCAGAATGACATAATTTATCAATCATATCCGCAGAAGTCATATCCCAACTTGATCAGTTAAAAAAAATAAAGTTGGGCACAGATACAGGTGTGTGGAAGGGACACGTAATCTGTATAGCACTGTTTACATACTGTTGAGTTTGACAAACAAATGACAATAATGCATAACCTAATGCTCCTCCACCTAGAAGTATTCCCACAAGAACAAACAAACAGTGTCTAATATCTGCTTTAAACCCTCAACCCATTTGTCTGGTAGGGTGGCATATTACTGTACTACTTTCATACAAATTTGATACATACTTTTTACAAAGAGAGGAGTTGATATTAGTGTTTGCGGTAATGTATAGCGGTAGTGTATGATTTAGAAATACACTGTTAAAAGTTGTCTATGTAAAGTCTGTACACTCCTTATAATGCTGTATGGGATTCTGGACATTACAGAAGTATGACAGTATTCATGTAGACTGAGCCATTCACCAGCACCAGCATAAACACACAGACTTATGTCACAGGCAATGAAAAATCAGGAACTCTGTCTTTTTGGCTATTTTAAATGCTGCTGCTAAACACAATTCTATGCAAAACAGGCATTAAATATACATCACTCTTACTATTTGGTATTTGGACAGCTGTTTAGAGCATATGAATTACCCTTTTCCCAATTACAGGTTTGAGAAATTTCAGCAAAGTGAAATTCAGACTCTGTAAAGCAAGGTGAAAAATACAGATGTACATTTATGTGTAATAGTGAAGTTCTCCTGAGCATTGCAATTAATGAACTTTAAGCAGTCTTACATTGGAAATGACTATAATATTTTGGAATATATATTTAAAAAAAAAAGCAAAACAAGTGGCTCAAGCGTTTATCTATTGAAATTCTACACTAGTTCAAAGTAATACAAAGCAGAAATTTTATTCAGCGAGGCTGCATTAAATGATCAAAAGTGACAGTAAATACATATACAGTATAATAAATGCTGTTCTTTTTAACTTTCTATTCATCAAAAAAAAAAAAAAAATGCTGAAAAATAAATTGTTTCTAAGCAGCACATTTTCTGAATGATTTCTGAAGGATCATGTGACACTGAAGACAGGAGTAATAATGCTGAAAATTCATCTTTGCATCACAGCAATAAATTACATTTTTAAATATATTCAAATAGAAAACAGTTCTTTTAAATTGTAACAATTCCACAATTTTACTGTATTTTTGATCAAATAAACGCAGCCTTGGTGAGCAGAAGAAACATCTTTAAAAAAACATTTAATAAATCTTACCAAACCCAAACATTTGAACAGTAGTGTACAGTACATTTTTTTATTTATTTTTATTTAATTACATTCACTTAATGCTGTTACATTTAAAACAATTCGTTATTTTGTATGCCAGAATGTGTCAAAGATATTTTTTCTCCTTACAAGGAAATCTAAATGTATTAAAACTGAATGAACAGAGAAAAAAAATCAATTTAAAATCACAATCAGTAAGTTAGAAATTAGATTAAGAGTGAGTGAACTACCAAAACTAGTCACAATTGACTATTTTATTCTGTTGACAGCCCTAAAAAAAAAGCAAAGTTTTTACCATGACTGAAGATGTCTGAAAAACACAGTTTCAGTACAAAACAAAATCTGACAATATACAGAATATTTTTGGTGTTTTGATATGTTTAACCCTAAAAGCTACCACAATATACCATAAACCTCTATTTGCTGCTAAATGAAGACACACCATTGTTCTCAGATTGTGCTCAAGAATTTTTAGGTTCACAGAGTCTCTATATTCTAGATTTTCTGACAGTTGTTTGAATGAATATCCTTAAACACTAGTTACAGCTGCCATTCTTAAATCCAAAGAACATTTCAGATTTTTTATTTATTTATTTTTTGGAACTCTTCAAATTTTGGAAAAATATAATGCATAAAATCGAAGTGGCCACAAAGCTAACTAGCACTGCCAAAATCAGAAATGCCCACAAAAAAGCAGCTAAAACTACTTGCAGCTACTAAAACATTGCTATACAGCAAGAGGCACAGAACTGTTTTGACATTAAAGCCTACCTCCGATGGTTAGAGCACTTAGACGTGTCTTGACATGTGTAAGGTCTGGAGAGGCAGTAGCAGGGAAGAAAAATCCACTGGGAGTTAGTGATTCCCAAAACCTCACAAAGATAATCCCAATGAGAGAGACTAACAAACGTTAAACTACAGCACAGCTACACTAATGATATCTAAAGGCTTGTGCACACCAGGACGATTATCGCCGACGTTTAACTAAACAAAGTGACTAAACAAAGTGCCAAACAATGTGAGTGTGCACACCGACGTGCAAAACACGAGGCGTAAAAGCATAAATTATTTTAAAAATAATTGTTTTTTTTGTTTGACGCGCCGCGTTAAAAACTGTCCGACCAATGAGATTGGCACTTTTGTTTACGTGCCTGGAGCTGCTGAAGTTACAGTAAAACACGACTTGGTGGCGCTCAAGCACAAAACGGTCTTGCCGAGCACACATTGATACCTAACGACGAAGAGGAAGTAAGTAGACCAAGAAGATGCATCGAGGCAAGATGAATGTAGAGCTGCTGGTCTCATTGGTGTCTGAACACAAATGGCTTTACGACAAACGTGACAGCGACTACAAAAAACTCGATAAAAGGGAGTTGTTATGGAGAGGAATTGCAGATCAAATAGGATTCGATGTGTACCGGGGTATTTCTGTTTTTCATTAAGCTCCATCTAATGTCAGGGAGTGAATTTGCACGTTCACTCGGCTCATCGCCTGCGAAAATCACTAGGGTATGAACACAAAAGACACGTCGAAAAACGTCGGCGATAAGCGCACGCGATAATTGTCCCGTGTGCACGAGGCTTAAAGAGTCACTTACTGAGGTGAACCACGCATCTTAATATGGATTCCAGACAAAACACAACTTTTCTTTACTGAATCACACCAGGCACCAAACCAAGCAATTCCTGCAGCCGTCACGGTTTCAAGGCCCATGATAAATCACAGCCTTCATGACTGGAGAAGATCATGCTGAAATTAAATCCCACACACTGCCAGGCAGAGCCAAGACTAGCTACAGAAAGGATAAACACTGTACTTTCAAAGAAAATGCTTATTTACCATAAAGATTTTACACTTGAGAGTCATAATTTAGCTTTTAGTCCTCTCTCTCTTTTTTTAATTTTGGAGTTATTATTTATTTTTTACAGTGTAGTTTGTGCAAATGCTGGGAAACCTGGCAAGGAGCCTGAAAAATATGTACTAAGAGGGTATGAAGTAGATATAAAATGCTGCTTCTCAAGAAAGCAAACAAAATACTGTTTTTGGAAATTTGCACCCTTTAAATATGTCAGAACACCTTTAATGTATGTTCCTCTATATACAGTGACAATGCACAGAGTGCAAATGATTTTATGAGCTGTCCTCTTATACAAGTGCAGCAATAAATGCTCACATACGCTCATACCTACATCAATATACACACAAAAGGCACTGCCGAGTGAAAATAAATTATGAAATTAATACATGTTTTGAAAGTACTGGTTCAACACATTAAAAAAAGGATTCTTTTGAATTATTTAAAAAAATGTACTGTTGTAGTTTATGTATGCGAGTAACTAGTTAAACAAATCACCTATAGGGAATTATCAGATCTAGAGGGACTTTTTTTTGCATTCACTTTGTGGCAAAATATGCCGAATAAAAACAATACAATTAATTAAAATATTTACTACATTAACATACTAAGGCAGGAAATTATAGCCTGACATGAACGTTTTTATTTGCTGTTTATAAATTGGGCACAGATTAAATTTATAATTGTAGTAAGGTATAAATATAGATGAATGGAGTTAATTCTATTATATCTTAGATGGCGTGCAGTGGTATTCTGAAGTCCCCTCCCGTTTTTCTTAATTCACATTTAATTTCTATTTTATGGTAAAACCGTGTCCAGGTTAAACATAACCCAGATGTTGGTTACACAGGTGTTTATGCATTAGTCTCTGAAGGAAATAAAGGAGCTGAGAGGCATTAGGGCATCAGGGTTAGTAAACTACTTGGCAAAGCTTAGCAGTGAGAGGAGAGATAAAGAAACACTTTCACCATTTTACATTAGATCAGCTTCAGGTATCAGTTTAATCTTTCGCCAAAACATCTATAAAATGGTTACTACATATTAATATATTAGGGACATACATTTTCATTAAAATGTTATCTTACTAGGCAAATTCATTCAGTGTATTAAACCTTTCACTAAATGACTGCCAATAACAGAATGTTGCTATGCAACAAATAAGTGATATGGCAAACAGGTGTTTTAGCTTGACTGAAATGCTTTTATGGACCAATCAGATGCCAAGACTTCTTGTGCTTTAATAGAAGCCATATTTAATATCATGAAAGAAATGTGGGTTTGTATAGAAGTACAGTCTGATCAACATGTTTTCAGGTGCTATGTAAGTTCCCAGGATTTCTGAATGCTCAACACCTAGGTTTAGTGTTGTTATGGTCAACTAAAACTAAAACGATTTAATTTTAATTTTATTATTAAATTTTAATTAAGTTGAAATTAAACCCACTGTATGTAGTTTTGTGTATTTTTGCAACTTCAGCATCCCCTACAGTAAAGTCAGTGAAACTCGCTGTGGTAAACATATCACTGTCGCAATTATAGAGGACAGCTGTACACATTAGGGATGGGCGACACCTCTTATTTTATTTTCGATCCGATACCGATACCGATATTTTCAAGCCCAGTATCGCCGATACCGATACCTCTAAACTAAACTAAACTGATCTTTTAAATTATTAAAAGAATATAATCAGTAATTATACTCACTTAATATTAGATTTTAAAGCCATGTTTTTTAACATTTCATAGGCCTTTTTTGTTTACACTGTCAGAAATAAAATATACTATAATTGTATTTTAGCCCTTTACTGGGGCAGTAACCTCAAATGTGCAACTATACCCCTAAAAGTGAGCATATTAGTACCATACAAGTACGCATGCTTTAAGGGTAGCTAAGTTACAAAGGTGCACCTCTGAGGGTACCTCATGAAAAATAAAGTACTACCATGTATTATTATTATTATTACAATGGTAAATTTGTGGTTACTGCAGTTTTACTACAAATACTAAACTGTGGTTACTGTAATAAAACCATGGTTAATTTTTGTAAAAAGGCGTTACCAAGGCTGCACTTATTTGAGAAAGAAAAAAAGAAAAAGAAAAACAGTAAAAGCAGCAATATTGTGAAATATAACAATTAAAATAACTATTTTCTATTTTAGTATATTTTAAAATGTAATTTAAAATGCATCTGTGATCAAAGCAGAATTTTCAGCATCATTACTGCAGTCTTCAGTGTCACATGATCCTTCAGAAATCAGGAAACGCAGCCCTATTTAAACAAGCACTCTGAGCCATGCGTCAGCAGCGAACGCTGTCTGTGATGGATTGGTTCTGTCTTTCAGTATTTGCGTGTGTTCTGATGAGCAGGAGAAATGGTTCTATCCAACACAATTATTCGCTAATATAGTCTATTTTTCCACTTAGAAGCTTTTTTTTATGCACCGAATTTCTTCATAAGTAGATAAAATTAATGGTTTAAAAAATGCATTTTAGAATCGATATTTTTATGTGAGGATCGATCCTTTCGATACAACATCAGTATCGAAAGTATCGATACTTAAGGATCAATCCGCCCATCCCTAGTACACATGCATTTGTTGCTGCCATCAAGTAATCCTCCTTTTTCACAGAATTTTAAACCAGTTCACCAAATTTATATACTCCTAGAACAGTTTGGAGGGAAGCGTGGGAAATAAACAAAATCTATCACTTTATTAGATGTCAGCGTACCATGAGAATCATTTTGAAACTGATATTTCAAGGTAAAAAAAAACAACAACAAAAAAAAAAAACTTTATTACAGTTGCTTAAATAAAATAGAAATATGTGACCCTGGACCACAAAACCAGTCATAAGGGTCAATTTTTTGAAATTGAGATTTATACATGGTCTGAAAGCCAAATAGATACGCTTTCCTTTGATGCATGGTGAGTTAGGATAGGACAATATTTGGCCGAGATGCAACTATTTGAAAATCTGGAATCTGAGGGTGCAAAAAAAATCTAAATATTGAGAAAATCGCCTTTAAAGTTGTCCAAATTAAGTTCTTCGCAATGCATATTAATAATCAAAAAATAAGTTTAGATAGATTTACGGTAGGAAATTTACAAAATATCTTCATGGAACATGATCTTTACTTAATATCCTAATGATTTTTGGCATAAAAAAATTCGATAATGTTGACCCATACAATGTATTTTTGGCTATTGCTACAAATATACCCATGCGACTTATGACTGGTTTTGTGCTCCAGGGTCACATATTAGACAAAAAACTTAAAATTATGGGCTAGATTTACTAACAGCTTGCGCCAGTTCAAGCAGTCTTTTGGTGTTAAAGGGTTAGTTCACCCAAAAATGAAAATTCTGTCATTAATTACTCACCCTCATGTCGTTCTAAACCTGTAAGACCTAGGTTCATCTTCAGAACACAAATTAAGATATTTTTGATGAATTCTGAGAGCTCTCTGACCCTCCCATAGACAGCAATGTAATTACCACGATAAAGGTCCAGAAACGCAGCAAGGAGATCGGTAAAATAATCCACGTGACATCAGTGGTTCAACCGTAATTTTACGAAGCTACTAGAATATTTTTTGTGCGCAAAAGAAAACAAAAATAATGACTTTATTCAACAATTCGTCTCCTCCACGTCACCCTGGCACCATTTTGGAGAATATCCACTGAACGTAAACAGCGTATGCTATTCTGTGTCAGCTGTGTCACGCGGATACGTTGTTTTCGTTCAAATCAAAGCGTAAACAACATAGAAAACGTATCCGTGTGATTACATAAACTAAATTTTCATGAAATGCACCAATGTATCGACCTGTTTTTGTTCATAACTACCACTGAAGTAAATTATACTTAATACTACTCAATGTAACTAATAGCAGAATATAGGCTGCGTTTACACGGCAACATAATACAGCTGTCAGTTTCATATTTTGAACTTAATACGTTTATGTTCATACATTTAGTTTTTTATGAGTGTGACTGCTGCATTCTATATCCGAAGTGACACCTGCAAATTCTCAGGACAAATTTTCAACTGCATTCTTAGCAAACCTGCACTGACAGCTAGTTGTTTGTCAGGTCATATAATGCGAGAACTGATATCGACATTGCCATCTTTGATAATGTCATTATGGTAGGGCTGTGCAAAAAATCGAATGCGATTTTCATGCGCATCTCGTCAGTAAAGCCGCTCCTGTGATTAGTAGTAAATCTCCAGCACGTGCGTTCAGATGGAGCGGCATTTACTACACAGAGCCGTAGTTCGCATGGGATTCATTGCTGATTTTGAACGTGATTTTGTGTAGCTTGTCAGGGAACTACAGCTCTGTGTAGTAAATGCCGCTCCATCTGAAAAACTGGAGATTTACTACTAATCACAGGAGCGGCTTTACTGACGAGATGCGCATGAAAATCGCATTCGATTTTTTGCACAGCCCTACATTATGGTAAACTGAGAATACGGTTGTGACTTGTTTACAGTGAGTGTTGAACTATTCACATTGGGCTGAATTTATTTACTGTCTTTAAATGATGCCCTAAAATTAGTTAATTATTAAACTACTAACTGAAAAAGAATCAATAGATTAATTGATTTAATTAGCTGCAGGCTTACAAGTGATGGTACTTTCATCCATCAGTCTCATTTGCATTCTCCTCAAAGTATTCTCTCTATGGTCATTAATTTGTACAGATGCTTGATGGAGAAGAATGTAAAAACCTTAATCAACAGTTTAACTAGAATGTGAATCGAGAGGTTTATCCTTCCGATTACAGTCTGCCATCAGACCACTGATGGCTCCTATAAGAGTTTCTGCATCATCTAGCATTGGTCCACGATGGATACAAGTACAAATGTAAAATGACATGATGTCTGGAAACCAGCAACCATATCAAGTCTAACCTCTCCAGCAGAACAGTGTGCAGAAAAAAGAAAGTTTGCTTGTGTGCTTGTAACGGCAAGGTCAAAACATATAAGCAAGCCAATCTCTACAAAGACTGGTCTAGCAAAGCACGTCGTTCCAGCCACCTTAAGCGTGATACTGTACAGGAAGGGGCGGAGCTGCTATCTTAAAGTGATGTATAGCCTTCTCCTTTTGTAGAAGCCAAATACTGTGCTGCTGGCCTTGATCACAGCAAACCCAGAATTACAACAGTCAGTCTAAATATAAAAAAAATCTAAAACTGCTTTCCAGAAAAGTTGATGAGTTTCTTCAATCATGAATTTAACACACTACCATCATTCTGAATAAGTTATGAAGGTGGAGCTGAGATTCAATCACCAACCGTCATGGAAAGCAGTTTCTAACCAAGGTTTGGCGGACATTCATAATTCCTCACCGAGTTTATCTGATGACGTAATAATGTCAGTGGGAACGCACGAATCCAGATCAGCATCCATAATCCCAAGAGGGTCCAGCTGAGCCACATGGTGACCACGTATCTACAGGAGACAAGAGGTCCCCCCACAAACATGGGAGCCGAGCGCAAAACCACCCACAAGGAAAAGATATAGAAGGGGGGAAAAAGAGGGCACAGAAGAGGAAGTGCAGAACAGCAAGTGAACAAGAAGGTCGAGATGATATAGGAAGTGTGATTGAAGATGAAATGAAGTGTCGGGTGCAGAGGGGGTTGGGGTATAAGAGTTGAAAAACAGGGGAAAGAAGAAATGAGAGAAAGAGGGACAGATAAAGGGACGGGGAAAGCGACAATCACACAAAACAGGCTCATTAATGGTGGTCTGTTGAGCTGTGGGGGACAGAAAACATTTCTCACCAACATGCTGGAACCCAGTAGCTACTGGGGCCTCGTCAAAATTTACACAACTGATGCCAAGTGGGTCGAGGTTTGCATTGTGATGCCCCATTACCTGGAAACAAGGCAACAGCAGTCACAAGACATTAGGAGTTCACTAAGCAGATCCCATGAATTGAGCCCAATCTTTCACAGTGTCACAAATGTGTGATGTGAAACGATACAACCAAAATGAGGTATTGCACAATTTGGCATTTTCAATCAAACGGGACTATCTGCTAGAGGTCGAACAATATTTCATTTTACCAATTAACTGCCACATTTATGGAACCATTTATTTGCTTTATGAAACTACCGGTTATTGGGAAAATCAGTGGTGATAGTTGGTGAACCTGATCACTTGTTTTAGTGTTGCTGTTTATTCATGTTCCTATGTGGCCTGTGCCAGAGGATTATTATTAGCCACTGTGCAATAAATCAAAGTCAAGGATGGAAACTGTTCACCTGTCATCATAATTCAGCATTGTAAATAAAAAATATGTTAGTTATGATCTGCATTTTTACTTTGTAGTTTCATATGACATTCAAAACAAAATCGTCAGTGTGATGAGGCCCATTTATTTTTTCATTTGATTTATTTTTAAACTCTGTCATTACTGTTAATTTCACAAATATTTAGCACTAATTAAAATTTTAACTGAAAAGTTGAAAGTTTGCATTCATATTTCTTTATTATTAGAAACTATCGACTACATTAAAGGGGTCATATGATGCGATTTCAATTGTTCCTTTCTCTTTGGAGTGTTACAAGCTCTTGGTGCATAAAGAGTTCTTTTTAGCAACATCATATGACCCCTTTAATCAATTATTGGCTATATTTTTCACCTTAGTTATCGGCAAACCGCAACACTGGTCGACCTCTGCTATCTGCTTAGTGAATGTTCTCCTGTGACCTCAAAAGCACATCTTCTCATTTTTTTTTACAAAATGAACATGGATCTCTTACCTTGTTAAAGGTTCACGCTGCAAACTCATTAAAGGCAGCACTGAGATATCAATTTTAAGCCAATATTTTTAAAGAAGCAACTGCACAGGGGTTTTAAAATCTGTGTGTGTACCTGATAGGCCCTGATGAGGGACTGGACTGCCAGATGGTCTTCCACGAGTTTCTCCACATTCGGCTGGGCCCCCACCAGAGACTGGGCCTGAGCGAGCCCGGCCAGACTCACTCCCATTGGAGGAGGACTCTGGTAGGCTGAACCTGGGGGGGCACCAGCATTAGCATTCCTGAAGAAAATGTCCCAAGACTGGAGAACAGAAAAGGGGCCAGGATTTAGTTTAGGATTTAGTCAGCTTAATTACAGTAAGTTGCAATCAATAGCTTAAAAAACATACTGAATTGGATATGAAGATATTACTAAACTCATTTTGAACATCATCTAATGAAGCAGACAAAAATCCAAAGGTCTAAACCCTTTTACATAGTACGTAAGTTTGGACTGTTTCACAGTAACAGTGACAAAAACAGTGTGAACAAAAAACTATAATAAAACTCTTGGTTAATTTTCACCAAATTAAACATCTGTGGAATACATAAATGGATTTATATTGTTTTTGAACATGACCCAACTATAAAACATGTCTGATAATGCAGCATTTGTGCTACAGACATAGATGGATGTATCAGACTATAAATCATGTGGCTCGTTAGGAAAACTAGAAACAGCTGGATTAATACTTAATACAATATTTCAAGGCCTTTTCCATTAAAATAACCCTCACATTTAGGGTAGAGAGTGAGACCATTAATTCTACTTTTTGTGTTTCTAAATGCCTTACCAATACAATGTGAAGTTGTAGAAAATGTTCAGGGATTGTGGTCCTGAAGATCTATCATAATTGAGCTGGAGCTTTACAATTCATTCACATTCATATAAACAATATAAACAACATAACATTTTCTTTTAAAGCATGCGTGTACATTTACACATAATATTGATAATATAATTTCAGTAATGATGGTGTTGGAGCCTTTTGAAAGGTATATGAAATGGATGTCAGTGACCTTATTAATACTTTTTAACATGAGTCAAATTTCACATGACGACACAGAGTTTGTCCTTGTTCTTGCATGGTGAACATGGTGAACAATTCTATGAGACTCCGCATTGAGTTTGCAGTGACACAACTAACGACTCTGAACAGGTGTGGGTTGACATTGTGATTTGTCAAATAACAGGCACTAAACAAACTCAAAGCCTGTCACTGGAAAGAAGAACTGTTTGCAATTCAGCTCCAAAGTTATAAGACAAAAGCCCTATACAGGTATGGGTCTGGTGAATGAATTTCTATGACCCCTCCTAGTTTGTGATTTTTAAATAAACCAGTTAGATTTCCATTTGCCAGTTACCATAGATCTGAACAATTCTACTTAAAGGGGTAATTCACTGCTGGCAAGATGGGCTTTTAATTAAAACTTGGCGGTCTATAGTAGTAGAGAGGTGAAAGGTTCTTTTTTTTTTTTTTTAATTGGGACGAGATAAAGTACAGGCAAATGTAGTCATGGAGGGTCACTGACCTGCAGAGTTTAGCTCCAACCCTAAAAAAGCTCACCTGCCTGCAGCCTTCTAGTAATCCTGAAGATCTTGATTAGCTAGTTCAGGTAAAGCCACTAGAAGGCAAGCCTGCAACCATTGGCCGAAAAAGCATAATGGCTTAAGCTAACGCTTCCAGACTGGCAGTAGGTGGGAAAGGAGACCAGAGGCCGTTTTTTTTAATGGATGTCAATGGAGGAGAGGCTTCACTTCGCTGAATAAACAGCTTTTTAGAGGAAACGGCTCATCATTTAATGAATCGACAGCCTATCTGCTAATCTTCAACATGTGTTTTAGACAAAACAATACTTTTGGATTTAACTATTTTTTAGAGTTTACCACGGGAAAAAAAAATGCCGTTTTATAAGAAAAGTCACTGACTTTTTGCGACAGATGGGATACAGCTTATGGCATTTCCCATTCATTCCTATGGTATCTGTAAACGCCGATTGAGTGTTGTACAACTCTGACTGAAATTCAATGACGTCAAGGCTGTAATGTGATTGGTTATTAAGGGACACGTAATCAGAGTTAGCCGTTACGCTTTATCCAATGGTAAGTAATACAGACCCTCTCATCTCCTTATAGTAAGAATCTCTGGTTCAGGTGCGTTTGATTAGGGTTGGAGATAAACTCTGTAGAACAGTGGCCCTCCATGACTGAGTTTGCCCATTCCTGGGACTAAATGATTTAGTGAAAACTTTCAAAAATGGCTGTGGCGTTCCCTTTTGCCAAAAAGGATGGGTAACTTCAACACCCATAATGTAGGCTTTGTATTTAGATTTATGCATTACTCTCTTATAAGGCAGTTTAAGGTTAACAACACTAAAACAGAATAATATAAGGTGAGGTAACTCGGACAAAAAAAAAAAAAAGTTGCAACTGGAATAAAAACTACAGCAACAACATTTAAAACACAAAACCTTCAGAACCTTAGTGAATGTCTGATCTAGAAGGGGCAAAGAGACCTGGGCTGTGTTTCCCAAAAGTCTCTACGATCAACTTAACTTACAATGCTTTTGAGAATTGCAGCCCAGGTCCAGTTTACTTAGGCTTAATGCACAGATCTGATCTTTTGACCATATCCGATGTTTTGGCCCGCCTGTTTACATTTACTTAGACTCGACTGGTATCCAACATCTGTTTTTACATTAACTCACTCCCAAAATGACTGTCAGTGATCACTTTACTATGCACATGGTAGACCCTCAGGTTTTGCATGACTGTGCTATTAAAATTATTTATATAATTCACATCGAGTGGCCAATATTATTTGCCAGCATGGACAACAGCTGCCATGGATGTTCTGCAGCACAAAATCTGACTGAACGGATAAAGACCAGAAAATAACAGTAATTTTCATGTTATTTAGGGCTGCACGATAAATCGCATGCGATATTTAACGCGCATCTTGTCAGAAAGCCGGTTCTGTAATCTCGCATGCGATTTATCGTGCAGCCCTAATGTTATTTTATCTACAGCTTGTTAGATGTAGAATTATGAGTTGAAATAAAGTTGCGCCGTAAGATTATATTTATATGAATGAATTCCAATGATTTCATGAGAAGCGAGCATGTGAGCGAGTAGCCAACAGCTAAGTTGTCACCACATTGCTGAGAAATATAATGTAGCTTTTAGTAGCAAAGCTGTTGTATTTATATAACACATGGGGCAGGGGTTGAAAATCAGCTCCTGAATGTTGCGCAATTCAATATGTATATGTTCCCACCTCAATAAAACATGAGCGCATACAGCACTCCGGCATTAAAACGATATCTTTATGGTCAAACATGTCGTCCTCACATTGTGGTGGCTCGGAGTTCTGAGGGGAATAGGATATGTTTAGATGTAGGTTAGATGTCCAGATATCGGATATGTATCTGATTTAACACCCCATTTGAAAGTGGCTCAGATCAGATATGAAGGAAAAACGATCTCATGCGGATTTTTGTTTTGTGTCACGTGTGCAACAAATTCCGATCGGTGTCAGATGGGAGCAAAAACTTTTTTTTGTGCCAGTGTAAACGCAGTCTTGTATACATGGTTTCTGCAGGTCTTATAAAATGTAAATGTAAGGCTTTTTAAGACCAATAAATAATTTAAAGAATAAATTGAAGGGAACACAATGCATCAATATGTTCTCTAAATGTACATGTCTAGGGAGCGCACAATGAGTTATAAACCAATCTCCATTATTTTTAATTCATTTTACAAAAAAAACAAAAAAGTTTGGATAGCTCGAGTACTCAAATATGGAAATAACTTATTATACCTTCTGATCACACTGCAAAAAGTGTTGTTGTTCCTCAGTACTTTTGTCTTGTTTTCCAGTGTCTAAAGTTTCTTAAATCATAATACATTTACCTGAGAAGCAAAATGACATAAGATTTTTTTTTGTGAAACTGAGGAAAATGATGAGCCAAAAACAAACAAACATATATTTGCCAATGGGTTCAGAAAAAAGATGTACTTAATTCAATAGGAAAACAAGTTTTCATTTCCAATTGACAGATATTTGTTCTTGTTTCAAACATAAACTCACTTAATTTCATTTCATTCATTTCTCAGAAAACAAGACTTCATATCTTAATTTTGCATCTCAAGTAAATGTATCTTGATTTAAGGTTGTTTAGATATTTGTACTGGAAAACAAATACTCAAGTAGATACTAATTTTTAGTAATGCATTTAATGGCATAACTTTATAAATTTAAAACTTATTGCTCTGATTTAACACCATTAAGGCCTTAAATGAAGACTTTAAAGGGTTAGTTCACCCAAAGATGAAAATTAGGCTGCGTTTTACTCACCCCCGAGGCATCCTAGGTGTATATGACTTTCTTCTTTCAGCCGAATCCAGTCGGAGTTATATTAAAAATTGTCTTTGATCTTTCAAGCTCTATCATTTCAGTCAGCGGGTGTTGCATTTCTTCAGTCCAAAAGACCTGAAATAAAAAGCGCCCTTATTTCATTCATTTCTCAGAAAACAAGACTTCATATCTTAATTTTGCATCTCAAGTAAATGTATCTTGATTTAAGGTTGTTTAGATATTTGTACTGGAAAACAAATACTCAAGTAGATACTAATTTTTAGTAATGCATTTAATGGCATAACTTTATAAATTTAAAACTTATTGCTCTGATTTAACACCTTTAAGGCCTTAAATGAAGACTTTAAAGGGTTAGTTCACCCAAAAATGAAAATTAGGCTGCGTTTTACTCACCCCCGAGGCATCCTAGGTGTATATGACTTTCTTCTTTCAGCCGAATCCAGTCGGAGTTATATTAAAAATTGTCTTTGATCTTTCAAGCTCTATCATTTCAGTCAGCGGGTGTTGCATTTCTTCAGTCCAAAAGACCTGAAATAAAAAGCGCCCTTCCATAAAAAAAGTGTCTCACACGGCTCCGGGGGGTGAGCAAAGGCCTTCTGTAGCGAATTGATGCGTTTTTGTAAGAAAAATATCCATATTCAAAACGTAATAATCACTTGAATCTAGCTTGCGCTCACTGTTGTAAACGGAAGCAGCTCCGGGCAGATGATGTATGGAGGTTGGCTTTGCGCATGCACCGCTCAGAAGTGACGCACGCGGAAACGCAGCGGAGAGATCAAAACAAAACAACAGTCAAGAATTAGATGTACAAAATGAGGATTTGTAAAGCAGAATGTCGGAGGATTTGGATATAAGCCAAGACTGAAAGTGTAGGAATCCTTCAGGTTGAGTGCAGTGTAGAGTAACACAACCCTCCTCCTCCTATTGGTGCGAGCGAGCAGTCAGTCACGGGTGTGTATGATGGCTGAAGGAGCTTCCTCTGGAACTTACGCGATCGGCAACCAGCTGTTTATTGTTTTATTGCAGCCAATCTCTGTTCTGGACTTGCACAAACTGCATTGCAATGCATATCATTTTCCAAATGTCATTTATGTGAAAATATGAAGTCTGTAAACGCCCGTTAACAGAGGCCAGAGACGCTGAAGACGGACGCACAGAGAAAAATACTGTAGCAGGCATGATTCACAAAGTATTGGAAGAAAACCCTAAATATTGATTTGGGGGTTTATATGAATGTGTTTCTGAGGGGAACGGACTGTCTTCAGAAACGTTTAGATTGTATTTTCTTTTCATCTCGTATAATTCACATTAAAGCAGTGTTTCAGCCAGATTTAAAATTAACACATTTTAGAGCTGTAACAACAATACCGTGATACAGTGATATTTTTGCTTAAGGTTATCGTACCGTCAAAATCTCATACCGGCCCATGCCTAGTCGGAGGATTTCGATATAAGCCAAGAGGAGACTGGTTTTCCTTTGCTAAAGTAAGGAAACTTTGCTTCTTTTGATCCTGTAAACAAACGTTGGTTTTCACGAGACTCGCCGGCGCATGCGCAGCGCTGAACTCATACGTCATGCTCCCGGAGCTGCTTCTGTGTACAACTGCTGGCGCAAGCTAGATTAAAGTGATTATTACATTTTGAATATGGATATTTTTCTTACAAAAACGCATCGATTCGCTACAGGAGGCCTTTGCTCACCCCCCGGAGCCGTGCGAGACACTTTTTTTTAATGGAAGGGCGCTTTTTATTTCAGGTCTTTTGGACTGAAGAAATGCAACACCCGCTGAGTGCAACGATAGAGCTTGAAAGATCACGCAGAAACATGTTCTATACGGGACGATTCTAAAAAAAATGTGATGTAATGCGATCTTGTAACACAATAACAAAAATAAAACTGAATCCAAGAATATGTAATTGCCTTAAGGACAGGGGAAATATCCATACACAGAACATTGAGCAAAACATTAACCCAAGATACCCTGGACCTTGTACTCACTTTTGAACTGTGAAGGTGGTTATTATAACTGAGGGTTATTCCATAAAACCTCATTAGAAGTACAGTGGGTGAAAACAACTAAACACTCATAAAGACGCTGCGTGTCACTGTGTCCTGGAACCGGCACACGCTCATGACTGCTCTAAAAATACTACAGGGATCTCAGTAATGTGACCTTACACATACAAGTTGCAACCCAGCATCTGCACAGACGGAAACTCAGTGTATACTTGCATTGGAATTGTTTTTTGCCTTTGTTATGATGAAATGCCCAAAACTTTTTCTTAGGGACTGGGTTAAAGATATATAAATGGAAATTGGGAACAGTCAGGAGGACATGACCACTGGCACCACTGAAAGAGAGGTCTCTTCATTCCTTCTTCCCATAATCCACCTGCACGTCCTCTGCCTCTTACCTTGTGCACACTCTTGGGATTCTCCAACCATGCATAGTACATCTCCTCGACATAGTTAGAGCTCGTTCCGTTCAGAAACGGCTCTGCGGCCACCGGTGCTGTGTAGCACCTGAATGGCTGAAACGTCCTAGGGGTGGCCGCTGGCCTCTGCTGTGATAGATTTTTAGCAGTCTGTGAGGCCGTGATCGGCCGGAGCCGTGCTGCACAAGTCCTTAAGCGGTGCATCGCAGTCTTTTGAACGAGCGCCACCCACACTCACAAGTTCCTGGATGTCCCCAGTGCCACAACAGAAAAGAGAAGCGTCTCCTCCTTCTTCTTTAGCTCAAACGGAAAAGGCGTTTCAATTTCCTGGGGAAGAATGGATAGTTCCAGAAGCCCTTGACCTTTGAATCCTATCTGTGGTTTGTACTCTGAAAAAGGAAAGGAATACACGAGTAAATAAAAAAAAAAAAGGAATAGACAAGTCAGATATATGCATTAAAATGCCTTATGCGTTCATTCCCTGGGTATCACATGAAGGTTTTAATGAGATTTTTAGTGCAAAAGAAACACAAATAGTTATAATCAGGTACAACAGTAACTCATCATCATCATCATGAAAGATCTTCATACAGCTCAGAACGTAATCTCATTTCATATCTGTTTATGCAGTTTTGTGCTTTACGTGGCATAATGGCTGCTTCCAGAGAACAGACAAAGGTCAAAGAGCTAATCAAGCTCCCGATAAAGACCATGAGCTCCAAAGGATTCGTATTTTTGAGAAACAGAACCAAATGTCTTGCAAACTGTAAAAAACTTGGTGTGTTTTAAATATACAAAGTGACTGTGGAATGAAAATGTGCCAGAATGGTTTTGGCTGGAGTACACACAGAGTCACACAGAAATGATAAATATAGAAAATGTTCATCGAATGATGAAAGAAACTATGAGTGAACTTTGAATTTATTTGTCACCCAATTGATATGTGCCACTTTGCCAATAAACAAGAGCATAACTCGGATAACAGTGCCATAATGAGGTCACGATGACTTTTGATTCTTGTACTTTTTGCCACAAGAGAGGTTCAGTATTGCATCTTCACTAATACACGGAAAGAAATTAGGGTCAAAGGTGAGTTTATTTTCATCTCCCAAAAACATACTACAGACTATATGCTAAGCAGAGTTAAAAACATCCTTTGTTTATAATTACTAAAAAATAGTTTATAATTTATAACAATTTACAACATCTGTCACCAGGAGTGTAGAAAACACATAACATTTAATGCATGTTACACTACATACCCTTGACTTATTTTATATCTTAATGAATATTTATGGCATCATTAAATTAATATTTTAACACAACATGTCGTATGCAACTTTGTGAGGAGTTTTTCCTCGCGTTTTAGCAAAGCATTGGCTTTCCTTCATTCCTAAGAAATAAATCACACCCGCTGCTACTGTAATAACCTGAGCTATGCTCTACTTCATTAAAATGAAGAACTGTGAGCGGTGTCCTTTTCCGCTAAAATGAAACTGGTATGACCATGTGGTTGAAATAAACATGGACCCCTTCTCTCCATCCGCACGCCTATGTTTTGACCTTGCGTCCACATTCCACTCCCCTTGATGAGTCGCTGAACACCGCCCGCCCACTGCACTGATTCAGCGCGCTCATTGGCTGGAGATTCCTAACCCCGCCCACCGGACATGCCTAGTGGAAGGCTAATGGAGACACGGAGTGTCAATCAATATGTCCTTTCACTAAACATATGGGTCTTATTAAAATATTAGCAGCCCGTGCTAACCGTCAAATCAGAGGCCGATACTGGAATCCAGTCATGCAACTTTTAACTCTTATTACTACACTGTTATTTTGTGGGACAGTTCAACGTATCTGTTTAATGAATAAAGACACAATATCTACGTCTTTCTGTTGTGAACGGCAATACCTTGAGCTAGCAACAATAATGAGCTAATTTAAGGTCGGTTCAGGCACGGTAGTTTTGTAACTGGATAGTTTAGTATCCTTTAGCCAACGGACTGACACGTAAATACCTAGTTTTGTCATCAAATACCAGGTAACTTTGTGTCACACCAAACAAGAACAAGCTGCCATGCTAATTTGAAGAAGTGAAGAGAGAACCGCGCCTCCTCGTTGGGTATTTTGTCGACGTTGTAATCAAGCATCTATTTAACGACGGATGTGAGTGTGTATACACACAAAAAAAAAACACTTACTTGTGCGAGCAGCCTTTGTGACCGGGTCGTGCACCGGAGATGGTAACAGCTCGCTGAGCCCTGCGCTGCTCGAGACTTCTTCTTCTTCTGGTGTTTTATGGCGGTTTGGCAAACCAGCGAAAGAGGTGCACCTCTGGTGCCACCTACTGATCTGGAGTGTGGAGTGTGCATAAATTTGGAAGAAAGAAATACAGAAGGGAAAAAAAAAAAAAAAAAAAAAAAAAAAAAAAAATGGAATTACATAAACCCATTTGGTCTTATATTTTCCAATACTTCCTTACTTAACTTTTCACATGGATTGTAAAAATTAACTACTTTAACAGTATGCTGCTCGAGACTCTAGAGAACTCTAGAGAACACTAGAACCGTTCCGTCACGAAGAG
>NW_015542353.1:174440-176441 GCF_001515605.1 Sinocyclocheilus anshuiensis
TTTCCCGCGAATCGGTTCTTTCGAGCCGTTCCTGTCAAAGAACCAATTCAAATCGATTCAGCAGTTCTTTACAACGTAATTACGCCATCACGTGACATCCGGTGTAACGACTACAGACGAAACATGAACAAATATCAGATTGTGCTACCACAAATATATTAACATTGTTTTAATGGTAAGTTTAGGGTAAGGGTAGGTATGGGAGGGGTAGGTTTAGGTATGGACATTAAAAAAAAGCCTCAAACCACATGAATAAGATGCTGGTAGCACAATCTAAATAGGTAGCATTTTTCGCTATCGATTTGTGCTACCTATCTTTTTAATGGGAGGTAGCAAAAATCGTAAGAACTCCGGCAATCCTAAATAGGTGCAGCGTCTCAATGTGTACTTAAACTACGTCTTTTAAGTATGTACTATTTTGGTGAAGAAAAAGTACACACTTTTGAGTGTTTAGTAGAAGAGCAGGCAAGCTTTGGGACATACTATCAGGTCACACAACTGCGTCTTTAAAGGACCGCCAGTCGCGGGTCTTTCACGCGGAGAACTCTGCTCATATTTTCTGTAGTGGTCGACCGACATTGTTTTTTTGACAGCCGATGCCGATATCTTGGAAAGCAGGGTGGCCGATATAAAGCCTATATCATTTTATTTATTTTAAATCATATTTAAGAAATTTTAAATCATTTGAAAATGGATTAAAAAATAAATGTGTAAAATAAACATACTTTAAATGACAACGTATTTTTCACAAATAAATAAATATTTAATAAAAATATAATTAAAAAGGAAGTAAACACTGTAACCAACAGGGCACTCCGTAATCTGGGAAGTTTGTGTGCATTGGGATTTGGGAATCATATTTTTTCAAATAAAGCCAAGGTAACACTCATTTTACATACAGCACACAGTGAAAATGACATGAATATGACAGTGGGCAAAAGCATGAAGCGCAGCATAATTTGAAATCACCAGTTTAAAGTTAGTCGATCGCTGTCAGCGTCGTCAAAATAAAACTCAGTCGCGCCGTCAAAACAAAAGTCCCGCCTCGAGCACATCGGCCAAACAGAAAAACGTATCGGCCGATGCCGATATTTGAAAAATGCCAAATATCGGCCGATATATCGGTCGACCACTAATTTTCTGCATAATGATGCATTTAAAAGTTAACGACCAAAAGGATGTTTATAAAAGTTAACAATGCTGTTGCAGATGAAATATAACACGGATAACAATAAATAAATATTTTTTACCAGGTTAAATGTTGATTATTAGCAACTCAAACCCCTTTTTGTAAACCTCTCTACCTAACCGTCGATCACGCGCATCCGCCACGTTTGTAGTTTTTCTAATGCATTTTATTCGTGTTTGTAGTTCTGGACTGAATCCTTCGCCAAAGCGCAATGGATTGTGGGCAATTTTAGCCATTAGAGTGTGCACGGATCCACACTTCAAAAATCGACCTGAAATAGTAGACCATCCGGGGACTTTTGGCATACTCTTTTCAACATACTATGCTTTGGGACACACTTATTCTAATCTCACATACTACTTAGGATGGATAGTATGAACATTGAGACGCAGGGATAGTCTGCATTTATATTAAACAGTACTAAAATCTTTTTTTTATTTTTTTTTTAATAAAACTTTTAGTAATTCTGTTTTCAGGCGCTTCTGTAAAGTTCCTTCTTACGACGTGATGTGTGTTCAAGTGATTTTATAGCTCAGTGGTGTTTTCATAAACCAGCAAAATGAGCAGTGTTAACTAAAACTATAACTATTAAAATGAGTCTTTTATTAATTTGAATAACACTGAAATAACAAAATCTAAATATTAGATGAAAAACTTGCCAGACACGTTGCCTTGTTGAAGGACTAAAATTACTAAAACAAAAACTAACAAAAAATAAATTAAAACGAAATATAAGACTTAAAAAAAAAAAACAATTAATGATAATGTATATGTATGTATATGTATATATATATATATATATATATATGTAT
>NW_015542353.1:179581-189034 GCF_001515605.1 Sinocyclocheilus anshuiensis
TTTTTTGTTAATAAAACTTTTAGTAATTCTGTTTTCAGGCGCTTCTGTAAAGTTCCTTCTTACGACGTGATGTGTGTTCAAGTGATTTTATAGCTCAGTGGTGTTTTCATAAACCAGCAAAATGAGCAGTGTTAACTAAAACTATAACTATTAAAATGAGTCTTTTATTAATTTGAATAACACTGAAATAACAAAATCTAAATATTAGATGAAAAACTTGCCAGACACGTTGCCTTGTTGAAGGACTAAAATTACTAAAACAAAAACTAACAAAAAATAAATTAAAACGAAATATAAGACTTAAAAAAAAAAAACAATTAATGATAATGTATATGTATGTATATGTATATATATATATATATATATATATGTATGTGTATGTGTATATATATATATATATATTTGTATTAAGTATATATTGTATTTTATCTATTTGTGTTACAATGACTATTTTCTATAATTAGTTGTATTCTTTATTTTATGATGGTTTTGTAGTTATTTTATTTATTTATTTAATTTATTACTTTCTTTCTTTTTTCTCTCCTTTTTAGTTTTTTTTTTTTATAGGTTATGTATTATGTTTGGGTTTGGTCTTAAAATGTAAAAAAAAAAAAAAGTGTTAAAAATGTGTAATCTGTTTTCTTGTTGTAATAATATTTGTTTTAATAAAAAGTTTGAACATAAAAACCCAATAAAGCACATAAAAAAGACAATGAAAAAAACAAACTTGAAATTAAAATTGAAATCAAAACTGAAAGCTAAAATATAAATAAATGCTATAATACTATATAAATAATAACAAAACAACACTGAAAATTAAAAGTATTTTCTCACAAGCCTTTTCCATTTACAAATAAAATTTTTATGATCTATGAAAAATTACTCAGTTATTTTCAGTTAACATGGCCGAGTTCATGACACTGATTAATGGAAAAGATCAGGCTCAAACAATATTTGTATATGAATTATATATCGCTAGCCCCAAGATTAAATAATTTGCTTAGTACATATGTTCTTGCTTATTTCTATGGTTATGTATAATGAAAGTACTGTAATATCAGTCCAGCAGACCATCTTATTTGCAATGCTGTGCAAATGATATTTAAAATACACTTTACAGCATAATTAAAAACATACCAGTGATTTTTATTTTCATATGCAAAAACTGAAATCATCACCATCACACTGAATGTAGCTCAAAATAAACCCATCCTGAACAAGTCCATCCTTGATCCATAAAACATCAGTAATCCAGAATCCACAACTGCTTCCAGCTGCAAGACCTGTCATTACACACAAATGGAAATGCAGTGCAAGAAGGGAGGAATCTATCATTCATTCATTCATACACATTAACATAATACACAGATGTAAAATAACACTTGTTGTTATCAGACATGTGTTGTATGGCACTTGGCTGATTTTGCTATGATGGAAATGTCCTAGTATGAGGATACTGTCCAATGTGCTCTACAACAGACACGTTACAGTGGTTTGTTTGAGGGTGCATGACTTTATACACATACTCTACCTCTTGTGGTATTAAGAAGTTTATGAAACATGCAGACAAAATGGTCTTTTCGTTCTTATTTAACAGTTTCAGCAAGGAAGAGATTTGTGTTTATGGCATAGTATGTGATATCATGCATAAAGTCATGTAGCCCTTGAAAACGATAGGAGAAAAGCTTCTATTTTGCTTTCATTGTTATTGTCTGTAGTTTAAAGAAAAAAACAAAAAAAAAACACGTTAACGCCACACTAAAACCAGCAGTCAAACATAAAGTGTCACAAATCAGTCATTTTCAAAAACAAGTTCTCATGTTTACCTGATTTTTTTACCTCGGTGGGGACAGAATTTTACTTGGCAAATAAAGTAAAAAAAAGGTTTTCTATAAAAGTTGCGTATAAATAAAATATGTATAAATGCTAAAATCATAGATTTAAATCACTGTGTTGGGTAACAACAATTTCAAATGATGACTTGCACTGCTGTATTAGAAAACCTAAATTATGAATATAATGCGCCACAGTGCAAAAGAGAATGATTTGCAGTTATTTAGATATTACTAATGACTTGATAACCTTGTAAAATGTTTAGGATGCCTCATAAACTAAATTATCGCATTTGCCTTTTATATATTATAACATGTTTTTTTTGGGGGGGGGGATTGAATGTGGTGTTCAGAATATATTTTGCACCAAAAAGTGAAAAAAAGGGGGAAACAAATGAGCATTTTAAAGCCAGCCTATGATCAAATGGTCTCTGTACATTCCTATAAACAGTGGATATTACTGAAGTGCAATCAGTCGCAGTGGTCCTATATAGCACATAAGAATCGTAACACAATTAAGGAGATCGGTGTGTTGCCATAGACATCTTTTTTGTCGGGTGACAGGTGGGAGGCGTTTAATTGGCTAAAGAGTTTTCTCGCTCCCATCATGCACTCTGCGATGTATTGCGAGCAGAGGTTTCTTTCGCAACAGTGACCGTCTCTTGGTTTGATTGACAGCTGACAGCTGTTTGCAGACGGAAGGGGAGAGAGAATAAGTGGGGGAGAGGGTGCGACCAGCTGATTCGTCCTCGACTCCTCCCACTGCACATTTCACACTTAGCCCGTCCATCCCAGACAGAAATACAACTGTCAGTCGGATGTGTGTGTTGTGTGTTATACTGGGGGTGCAGGCGCTGGTCTTTGAGGCATAAGATGTTGGGTTGGAGCAGGTGGTCTGTGGAGGGTGGACAGAGTATAGGACTCAAGTCAGAAAAAAGATCTATAGAAAATGGATTTATTTCAAAATGCTGCTGCCTGTGTGGAATATTACATATCAGCAACTTATGAGGTTTTATGATTAGGATGCTGCTTTAAAAGACACCTGTCTATGTTTATAAGTTTGGGGTCACTAAGATATTTACATTTCTCCAAGGCTGCATTTATTTGATCAAAAACACAGTAAAACCAGTACTATTTTGAAATATTATTGCAATTTAAAGAGCAGGTCATATGGTCATATTACTTAATACTTCTTTGGAAACTGTGATGCATTTTCAGCATTCTTTCATAATTAGAAAGTTCAAAAGAACAACATTTATCTTTTAAAAAAACAACAACAAAAAAACAGAATCATGTGTAACATTATTAATGTATTTACTGTCACTTTTAAACAACTGAATATGTGTCCTGACTCCTTGGTGAATAAAAGTATTAATTTCTTTCCAAAACAACAAAAAAGACTGACCCCAAGCTTTTGAACAGTATTGTATATTATTACCGTGCAAACGGAGGTGGTGGTGGTCTGGTGGTGTAAAATGGCACAGAGGCTGATTTATTAGTCTGAACCACCTGTGAAGAGACAGAAACTGTTATTAAAGTCAATGGGAACCATCAACCGTTTCATTACAAACATTCTTCAAAGTATCTTTGTTTGTATTCAACAGAACAAAGAAACTCATACAGGTTTGGAATAACTTGAGGGTGAGTAAATCATGACAAAATTCTCAACCCTTTAAAGCAGCACTATGTAACTTTTTGTGTGTTCAAAATTTGTAAAATGTATATAATGAGCGAGTACATCATGAATTTATCTTCCAAACCGCGTTTTTGTCTTATTCCGAATCACTACGGTACACTTATAATAAGTACTTCTATTTGGACTATTGTAGCCTGGTCGGGTCGTCACCGCTGCGGAGTAACACATACCTGCGTGAATCGCCAGAGACATAAACTTAGAGAAGTAGCTCCGGTTGGAATGTTCTTCCGCGGGATGTGTGCAGTTCTGTTTATTAACCGCTAGAGCGCCAAAAGTTACATAGTGCTGCTTTAAGTCTTTGTTTAGTGACATAACTAAACTTCTAAAATCATAAGAAATTATGATTATGACAAGAAGTACTCGTTCATGCACTATTAGCCATTTTCCATAAATAATCCTCAAATAAACTAATTTTGCACTCGCCTGGCCATTCAAACTATTCAGTACAGCACAGTACAGTACATTCTTATGCATATTAAATTACATGGTAATTGCACACTGATGGATTTAACCCAATTACACAAAAAGAAAATTAAATCTTGATATGTCAAATAAGCTTAGCTGTAAACCATTATGAATATCCATGTTACACAATTTCAGGTCCTCCTTTAGAGGATTAGAGCAGAATGATATTATATGCCTGAAACAAAAAGCTCTGAAAGAAAATTAAAAGATCAAAGTTCAAAGTAACACGATAGCAATGAAGTGCTGAGGTGAGAATTAATCTTGTTAGTAAGTATACATCAAGACATGGTTAGTAGGAGTAAATCAGAGAGATTAATAATAATAAATATTATTTTATTAATTTAATTCATTTATTTAAATAATAGTTTAATGTTAAATTAAATCATAATTTAAAAATAATTAAATATTTAAAGATGACACAAAGTGCTTTCAGAATGGACTGGGAAAAGTGGTTGATATATAAAGAATATAAAGACATCCTCAGCTAAGTAAACTGTAAATGTTATTGAAATTGTATGTTTTGTGTGTGGGATTTTTTTCTTTTCTTCTTTCTCCCTTTCTCTTCTTAATTGGGGAGTTGGTTCATATACATATGAATGCATATATATATATATAATTATTATAATTGTTTTTTTCTATGCACTGAGATGTATGTATGTATAGGACTATAGATGTGTATGCTGTGTAGCATAAATCTGATATGTATATTTTTATTATCTCTAATTTTTTTGTCAATATTACTTTATTTTTTATATGCATTGTTAATATTGTATATTAAACTAAATAAAAATAAAAGTAAAATTAAAAAAATATATATAATTATTAATGTGCAAGATGGTTGTTAATTTGACAGTAGTAAAGGGCTTTTGTCCTTCTTTCAAAAGACAAATATAGGGAGAGAAAGGTTAGGAACAATGCAGTGAAGCAGAGACTGTATAAGCAACAGCAGCAGAGATGCCCCACAGTACAAATACAGTAAAACCCTCTTAAATAAACAGTATGCAGTTATTTACCTCCGCTGGTGGCAATAACTGAGCCTGGTGCTTTATCATAGAAGAGAAAAAGAGAGGAGCCTGGTCATTATCTACATATCAGCAGCAGACGAGCTCAAAATAGAGACATTCTGCTATTGCCTAGAACTGCAACATTTCATGACTTCAGTTGAATGTGAAGGACAGATCATTTCTCAGAATTTCCCATTAATTGTTCTTTCCAAATATTTTTCAATATGGAAATGTAATGTTTAACAGGGAATGTTTCAAATTAGTTTTCCCTCTTCACGCACTAATGAACCGATTTACTAGCTGGTTAAGTTTGCGTTGCAGTGTCATTCCTCAGGCGTTCAGTGGGACAGTCGTACAGTTGTGTTATGCTCAGGCACATATGCTGAAAATTATCTCAACTCTGAAGGTGAAGTACTAGGTTAGTTCCACTAGCAATGTTAGCACTACACTGAGTGAGTTAAACATTGGGAGTGTGGTATTCAGTGAAGAGTCCTGCTGTGCAGAGGTCACTCACCCCGTCCTTCACTATACTGCTGGGGTTTCCCCGCTGGGACACCGTAGTCTGCGGTCTGCTGTCAGTTCTGAGGAACAACCAAAGACAGCTGATCAGTATTAATACTAGGTTATACTGAACATCATTTTTTCAATACATTTCAACAGTAACAACAACAAAAAAATGAATATACAACATAATTCTGATGCAGACTTATTGGACTTGTTTATGACGAAAGTCTTGCATATTTGCTGTTACACTTTGATGCTGTTGAATGCTTGATTCTGATTGGCTGGCAGATTCTAATTCTGATTCTAAGAGTGGAATTCATATTTTTGTCGGCCAAACTCCTGACCTAAAATACTGGATTGAAAAACCTTTTGCGATTTTACATTTATATATGAATAGTATTATTGCTCCTTTGTAATAATATAAACTCCTTTGACCTAAAATAATTAAAGGGGTCAATCACCTGTGTATAATACAATAATAATAAAAATTTAATCAAACTTTAATTAAAGTTCTTGGTGTATGCAGTAGAAACACAACTAGACACAACTGCTACACAACTAGAGAAAACAGAGAAAAAGGGCTGTGATGAAAAAAAAACGAGGAAAGCTACAACACCCATAAAGCACTGGGCTCATCAATCAGACTATCCATGAGCAGGATACACAAATGCTAGAAATACGATCTGTAGTTTTCACAAAAGCCCAAAAGCTCTGGAGTTATATATATATATATATATATATATATTAGGGATGACCCCGAATATTCGATGATTCGATGCTTCAATAGGAGGAGCCTGATTCGACTCCCAATCTCACAGTCGAATATTCGCGGGGTCTTATGATCATGCCATTTTGGTTATAAGGGGGTGCTCAAATGCCTGATTTCACACAGAACTACCGGTGATTACTATGGTAATTATCTCTTCAGGACAAGCAACAATGCAGAAAATTAATAACTATGACTGGGACTGTCATTTACATAACATTATAATGAGAACACTATTATAAAAAAACGCTGTGAATTTTTAGAGTTTAGTTGCCGTGTTTCTGCACGTTGTTGCGTGAAGAACACCACAAAAGGAGTTAATTCAGAGCCGCGCAGACACGTTCATGTGCATTCGGGGCATTTTGTGCAGATAGTCTATAAGTCTTAATATTAACGTTATGTTGTATAAATAATTAAGCATATTCTATATGAGATAAATGATGAGTTAAACCCCATCGATTAAAAACCTGCTTTCAAATGCTTTATTCTGGTCATCTTCAGTACTCACAGCTCAAAACAGAAATGCAGAACATTAATAACTACTGTCATATTACGCTACAATGAGAGCACTGTTGTAAAAAAATGTTTGTGAATTCTTAGGGTTTCGCTGACGTTTAATGTTAACTAATGTTAACTTTTAATCAAAACATAAAACATTATTTTTGTATCTGCGAGGCATCCATTACACATTTTCCCTGTGTGTTACGTCAGTAATTATGACAATTCAGAGCCGCGCACACGTTCATGTGCATTCGGGGCATTTTGTGCAGACAGCCTATAAGTCGAAATATTAACGTTATGTTGTACAAATAACGAAGCGTATTCTATATGAGATAAATGAGTTAAATCCCATTGATTAAAAACCTGCTATCAAATACTTCATTCTAGGCCTACTGGTCATCTTCAGCGCGCGCAGCTCAAAACAGAAATGCAGAACATTAATAACTACTGTCATATTACGCTACAATGAGAGCACTGTTGTAAAAAAATGTTTGTGAATTCTTAGGGTTTCGCTGACGTTTAATGTTAACTAATGTTAACTTTTAATCAAAACATAAAACATTATTTTTGTATCTGCGAGGCATCCATTACACATTTTCCCTGTGTGTTACGTCAGTAATTATGACTGTCGAATGTCTGACTACTTGACTCTTGTTAATGTATTTTGCCCCACCCCCAAACATATGATTCAACTATCAGTCGACTATCTGCAAGATTAGAAAATTTCCGATTCGACTATGAAAATCCTTAGTCGGGATAGCCCTATCTATCTATCTATCTATGATATAATGTCACATGACATGTTTTTTTTTTTATTTAATTTAATGAACACTTGCTTTTTGGCTACATTATCAGCTTAGGGTTTTGCATCAATTTCAATAATTCAACAGTCATTCACTGTTGTAAATATCAATAAATATAATTTAAATAAACATAATTTATTAAACATACTGGGTTTGTTGATGACATCATTACAGTGCAGTGAAAGGTCGAGTGTTAAGTGACTCGGTCTACTCACTCGTAGCCCTGAGAGCGTTTCTTTCTGAAGAAGCGTCGCCTCAGCTCGTTCCTCTTGAAGAACACAAACAAACCCAATGCCAAGAGAGGAAGAATCAGGAAAAAGAACACAAGCAGACCATCCCTTGTGGAAGTATCTTTATCTGAGTGAAATTCAGAGAGAGGGGAAGATTTTAATTTAACATAGCAGATTTGGGTGATTCCACTTGAGGTGATCACATTTACAGGTGACATGTATTAAAAGCACTGATAATCCTCTGTGAAGCTCTAGCTGTGCAGTTGTTAAAGAAGTCTTACCATTCCAGGTGGGGCCGCTGTCGACGCTTCCTCCATAACCAGAGGCCTCACAGAACGGAGGAGCCCAGCCGTATTCACAGTGGCAGTTTTTATTGCTGTTACACACCTGAAGCACAAACACACACTCAGCAAACATTGTATCAAGCTGAACTCTAGGTATTTAGGATTTGAAAATAGGTGAATGTAAAATGGTATATTTAAAAAGATGTAAAAAGTATGTAAAAGGGTGGTATGGGTTTGTGGGTAGTGAATGCATATGTACCCCATGGCCGTGGCATTTCTTTTCAACATCACAGTCATAATTCAGCACGTTTGCACTTTTGCACTCAAAATTCAGACAAACCTGCAATACATATACATATAAGCAGTTAGTTGATACGCAAAGTCAAAAACTGTTCATACAGTTCATAGATGTGAAATCTTGAAAAAAAGTATATATATATACTGTATATATATATATATATATATACAGCTGGAATAAATAAAGATCTGATCTGCCCTCAATGAGTCTTTCACTTTGTTCTAAGGTTTAGACTATACATTACAGTTCCATAACAAATTATCAGAAATTCAAAAAAGCATATCCCTATAAAGCCAAACAAAATTAAATGAAATAATTACGAAAAATTATTTAATTTCATTTAATAATTTAATTTCATTTATTAGGGTATTCATTTCAATAATTCCGCATCATCTTATCTTTAGTGTAGTTATTCTAGAAAATAAAAAGTTTAAAAGCTATTATAATATATCCTTTAAAGCTAGGATGATTTCTTTATTAAGCAAAATAAAGCAATCACCCTAGAGGAAAGAAAAGCTCCTCTAACCTCTATCCTTATACAAAATATTTGCTCATATGTGAAAGTGGCTAAACACTTCAATAAACATGTTTTGCCAATCTGCGTGCATAATTTAAGAAGAAACATTGTATGTTTAATAAGTTGGTCAATGTTTCTTTTCACCATTACCTTATTTTCTCCACACTTGGTGCCCTCATTGACCATGCCGGGATCAGGCACGTCAGAGCCCAGGAGGAAGTCCACACCCCAGCAGGTAGTGCCGGCGATGGGGGTCTGGATGATTGACGGCTTGATGCCAAATATGACTGAGGACTGAACATTCTCGCACTGCAGTTTCCCGCACATGGCGTTTCTGAGGGAATGAGAGTGTGTGTGTTCTTATGGGGGTTGGACAAAAGTTCCTGAGTGTGAATTGTAATTTAACTGTAATACAGTATATCTTGCTGTGCTGTACCCGCTCTCACACTTCTTGAATCCGCTGGAATGGTAGCCACAGTTTCCAAAGCGATCGCCTTTAGAGTTGACATCCTTAAAACACAGCTCAGGAGCAGCTTTAGCCTCTACACACACA
>NW_015542353.1:189319-190103 GCF_001515605.1 Sinocyclocheilus anshuiensis
ATACATTTTTTTACCAGTATGTGTGTTCCCTGGGAATCGAACCCACGACCTTTTGCGCTGCTAACGCAATGCTCTACTTTTAAAGAAAAACTAAACACATTTTTTTTTTTTAAATGCAGGTTAAAATAAATGAAAATGAGAAATGCCAACTAGAATTTATTTTAAACATTTGGGATCAGAAAGTTGTTGTTTTTTAAAGAAATTAAAGGCACAATATGTAAGATTTTTTTATTAAGGGTCCTATTATGCTTTTTCACTTTTTTAATTTTAGTCAGTGTGTAGTGTGTATGTTTGGGCATAAAAAAGATATTTCGTTTTTTAAAAATCGCTTTTCAAGAACTACAACGAACGGCTCGTTTGGACTACAGCGTTTGTTTCCGGGTTTTGTGATATCACAAAGCGGCCCATTAGAATATCATTCAAAATAATTCCCGCCTACAGAAATTCGAATGGTTGGGGGGTGGTGAGGGGCGTGTTTGTGGTTAGAACGCTTGGTTCAGTGAGTGCATCAGACGAGACGATGAAGAAGAAGTGCTGCTGCAGAGTTAGTGCATCAGCGAAAATGAAGAAGAAGAGCTGCTGTGCTGTAGCGTCAAATTTTCGGCATGTCTAGAACAATTCTTACAAGTATAACACAACTTAGCTGGGCGCCTACACTCATGCCTACACTCATAGAAAATAAAGTATTTGAATTTTAAAGATGTGGCATGACGTGACGCTGCGCTTCTCGTCTGGTGTGCGACCGCCTGAAACGCTGTTTTTTTTTTTTTTTTTTTTTTCCCCC
>NW_015542353.1:190370-220894 GCF_001515605.1 Sinocyclocheilus anshuiensis
ACATACGCACGACCGGAAGGAGCGGAAGCGCTCGACTGTGGCATAATAAAAGCTCCGCTGCTTTCGAACCGTGTGTCACACTCGTTCAGCGGCCTCGTTTTGCTTTGACGGCTTTTCGCCATACTCTGCTTCATACTACAATGTTAATACATCTTTAATACATTAGCTCATCCATGAACATGATTTCTGCCCGAGTCCTGTCGGATTGCATCAGCTGTGGAGATGAAGACCGCAACTCCCATGATTCCACACTCAGTCACGGTGTCATCAAACTACGCCTTTGTTTCTTTGTTTGTTTTGATTCCAGACTCAGTCACTGCAACTACGCCTTTAATTCTTTGTTTGTTTTGAATACGCGCCCTCTAGCGGCGAAAATTACATATTGTGCCTTTAATACTTTTATTCAGCAAGGATGCATTAGATTGATCGAAAGTGACAGTAAAGACATTTATAATGTTACAGAATATTTTCAATGATCTTTTGAACTTTCTATCATCATGTGGCACTGAAGACTGGAGTAATGATGCTGAAAATTCAGCTTTGCTTCAAGGAATAAATTACATCAATTCCATTTTACAATATTTTCAAATAGAAAACTGTTTGTTTTACATTGTATTAGTATTTCACAATATTACTGGTTTTACTGTATTTTTTGATCAAATAAATGCAGCCTTGGTGAGGATAAGAGACTTCTTTAAAAAAAGATATTACTGACTCCAAACTTTTGAACAGTAGTGTCTGTGCTGCTGGCAGAGCTGCAGGTCAGGTAGATTATCAACAGAGGGCACCACTGAGTTTTTTGCAATACACTCAACATAATACTGCTAGTTGTCAGTTTTAATATCCATCTGTTCTCTTATATGCACTTCAAATGGCCCAGATTATTTAAGAATATCTAACAGGACGTATGACTGTCATTTGGCATGTACATTTTCTAACACTTCTAAATAATATTGGTGTTATACCATATAATCACATCATTAACACCGATGTTATTTAGAAGTGTTAGAAAATGTACATGCCAAATAATTTTAATATTAAATACTACATATGACAAATCAGTAAAAGATCAGACCACAAATTTGTGGTTGTACCACTATGTCTAACTTTTTAGTGCCTTTTTATGTTCCTTAATCATTTTGAAATACTGGATAAACAATATTTTTAATTCTTATTTATCACCCACACTGTATACTCACTTGTGCCGAATATGGCCTGACACTGGGTGTCGTAGTGCTGGCACTGGCCATTGTAACAGTAAGCCTGGCCTTGTTTGCAGGGATGGCCGTCCTGTTTGAAGACGTCATTCTGACAGAGGGCAGATGAGCCGTTACAGTACTCCGGCAAATCGCATTCATCCGTGCTGCTTCTGCACACTGTGCCACCAGGCAAAAACTGACAGATGGAGAGAGAAAAATATTACATTAATCAGAATTTTGCAAGCAAAAAGTACTACTGCATATTGTCAGATGGCATATGCATGTATATATTAGCTCTGTCCTTGTGAGCTGGTTGATGAGGTGAAAATTTGGTGCATAGAAGAAATATATGACCTAACTAGCCAAATTTTGTCTTAAACTCACTGTGTAAAGGACATACGCAATATTGCCTTTCAATTTAGCCAGAACAAGTTATCTTATAAAGCAGCATAAGGCATCTTCTCCTAGTGTAATTTTGGCATAATTTTAAAATTAATTCTATAATATTTTCATATTTATTAACATTTTCAATTTTCTTTTTAATTTACTTCTTCAATAATATTTTAATATTTATTAATATTTTCAATTTTCTTTTTTAATTTATTTCGTATAAGTTTTAGTCATGGTTACATACATTTGGCATTTTTATTATGTTTTTTTTATATTTCTATTTGTATTTATTTTTTTCAATTTATTTTCATTTTGGTTTTAGTAATATCAGGACATCAACTTAAATTTAATTTCAGTTAGATGCTAAGGAAACATTTCTAATTTGAATTTTTCATCTAATATTTATATTTGATTTCAGCTGTGTTTCAATTAACAAAAATTATTTTTAATAGTTTTAGTTAACAATAACAACACTGCGTTTGGAGCAGAGCTACATTGTTAGAAAAGATGCAATTACCCTGCAGTTCTTGCAGCAGACCCCATACGCACACTGAGCACCTGACCTCAGCTTACACGTCTTCGGCTCACAGCACGGATCCTTCTCACACTCCTGAAAAATTCACATACACAACCTTCAGAAAATCTTTTTAGTGTTCATTAGGGCTGTAACAAACTTTATTATATTCATTTGATAATAATAATTGTTAATTAGCACTATTTTTATTGATTCGTTGTTGCAGCCCTGATCTTCATCATAACCCCTACTACCACTGGCTCAATTTGGTTACTAAATCAGCCAACAACGACCACAATCTTCAAAAACGTGAAATCAGGACCAGTTCTCTTCATCCAATAACTAAAGAAATCACAAAACTGATCTGGAATCAGTCGACTCACTTCCTCTGACCCACAGTCACACTCTTCGCCCACATCCACCAGCTTGTTCCCGCAGAAGGGGGCGCTGTACGCCTCGTCCGGCCGCGGGATGTTCAGCAGACAGCGGCCACCTGAGTTCAAGATCATCTTCTCAAAGTCATCAGCACTACAGCTGCTGAAGTTACAAGAACCACTGAGAGAAAAAGAGAGAGCATTGAAGGACAAAGAAACGGATCATGGAATCATTTATTAAAAGGGTCATCGGATGCGAAATGGACTTTTACATGTTGTTTGAACTGAAATGTGTCTTGGCGGTGTGTGTACACAACAACCCTTTAATGATAAAAATCCACCAGTTTAAATCATGAATCATAACCCTTTTCTCAAATCAAGCCGTTCACAGATTCTTGGCTGTGTGACGTCACACAGACCCAGGCCCCTCCCATGATTGTTGATTGGCACTGGCGTTTTATCACAGACCTGCCCTGAGTGAGCTGTCAACTGTCCTCCATTGAGCAGATGTAGACAAGAATAGCTCCGATTAAGCGATTGAAGTGTTCCTTTGTTGGATGAAATAATGAACATAACAGACTCGTCATTTACTCCTGACATCTGAGCCGCTGAAGACGCAGAGGATTACTTTTGTTTTTGAAGGGAATGTGCCCCCTCCCCCCGATCTACCTAAATGCGTCTATGTTCGCGCAAATCATTCGTGATCCAGCTTCACCTACAGAAGAAGTGAGTATAAGGTTTTTTTATAAATCTTTGCAAATCGCCTTTCTTAATAATGTGCTAGTTAGCAAGTTCAGCAACAAATGCAGTAGGATTGCAAGGTTTTCACAGCAAAACCCACCCAATTGCTACTCAAAACTAGCCCAATCGCTTTTCAGGGGGTAAAATACACGTTTTTTGGTAAAAGTCACATTCCAGGGGCAAAATATCATGTTATTGGGGTCGCTTTAATCCGCGAACATGAAAAACATCCCACGGCAACAGTGTTAAAGTAGCCCAATTTGGCAACACTGGAATGCGGCTAAAGTTAACAGTCTAGAGAACGGCTCGTCACCCCACGGAAGAGAGGGGCAGGGTGAGCAGAGCTCATTAGAATTTAAAGGAACATGCAGTAAAACAGCTTGCTGAAAACAGAGCTGATTTTGACAGAGTAAAAAGGGTGTTGATTTACACTACCATTGAGAAATTTTAACCAAACTATGTTATAGACTTTTCATTAAGACCCTAAAGAATCATATCAACTTATGGAAAATGGGCATCCGATGACCCCTTTAAAAAAATAATACAGCATATTGAAATTTATAACACAAAAACACTCACGTTGCCCCTGAGTTCATAATGCAGTGCGTGACATCGCATTTACAGTTTCGGCCATCATCATGGTTCATCCCAAGATTGTGACCCAGCTCATGAGCCACGATGGAGGCGAATGACAGCACATTATTATTGGTGAACTGAGAGGAAAACGGAAAATATGCACAAAGACACAACCGGCATTTAGATACTGGTGAAAGACACTGTTCAGCAGATACTGACAAACAGTGTGTGCGAGTATCTGTAGCATATGAGGAGTGGATCAGAGGCATCGTACCGAATTAATTCCACCACCATGACTTCTGGAACAAACCGTGCCAACAAAAGCCATGCCTGCTGTTCCACCAAATCCTTTATTTCTGTGAAGAGAGAGAGAGAAAGAGAATCAGACAGGCAATTTCTACAGCACAGCATTATAACTGCACAGCATTGTTCACAGAACAATAAATATGACCAATCTAAGGTAGACACATAATGGAAAACGGGATTTTACTTGATATATTAAAGACATACAATGCAAGGACTTTCTCCTTTTGGCACAGATCATTTATGCACAAATCATTTAATTAATGTTCTTAAGAGAGTTACTAGTGCAAAATCTTTATCAGGAGGTTTGTTGAATTGATTGGAGTGACAGCTATGACCAAGAATTTATGCACAAATCATTTAATTAATGTTCTTAAGAGAGTTACTAGTGCAAAATCTTTATCTGGAGGTTTGTTGAATTGATTGGAGTGACAGCTATGACCAAGTCCTGAAAACTGCAAAATGTAAATACTTACAGAAATGAAGTAATGTGAGTAATGTCAGACACCTGTTAAATATTATTTGGTACTCCTCCTCCTCCCTAGGACACGTCCCTAAAACGTTCAAGCTATCAAACGATTATTAAACCACTTTTTAAAAAGCTACATTTGGGCTCATATTAAATTAATAATTAAAGATCTGAACTTTTTATTCTATGTCAAAGATACTAGAAAAATTTTAATCTACCAAAACATGCTGCTGAGAAATGAATTTCTTAAGTTCATGAAGACCGGTGTTGTATTTAAACAAAATGTGTATGTGCACAAAAAGCACATATGTTGAAAAGTCCTAAGCCTTGTTAAAATCCTTCAACTCAGAATGTTACCATTTTGTTTATGTAAATGAACAAACATCTGATCTTAAGATAGTAGAGCATACTTAAGATAGTAAATTATGGTGTGCACCAAGGCTCTGTATTAAGTCCTTTTCCCTGTTTTCTCTTTAAATGCTACCTTTGGGTGATATTTTTACAAATGAATGCTTTATAATATAAATGTTCTCCTGACACACTTAAAAGCACTTCCATTAACTGACAACGGTCATAACAGAGAAAGCTCATACATGATGAGCTGTGCGCTGTCATGGCGATGACGGTGAGCCAGCTCTTTCTCTCTCCATTGAGTAAAGCGGCCCAGCACCTCTCCAGCACTGCCGTCAGTATTAATGAAGTTCTGCGCAGACCAGATCTCCAATCCCACCAACACAATACGGATATTCAGAGCAATGTACATCTAAGGGAAAGCAGGACAAAAAGATCAAGAGGGGAAATCACTAGGCCTCTTAATAATCACCATATAGTAATATAATTGGAGGCATTTGTTGCATTTATTTTAAAATATGCAGGCAAACTTACACTATCAACATAGTTAGCGATCTGAACCACCTCCTCACGTACTGCTGTTTGATTCCTTTTTTTGTAGTTAAACTGTAAAAAGGAGAAAATATGAAAAACTAGGAAGGGTTTCAGAAAATGGACAATTCTCACATTGATGCTTAAATTACCCAGTCAGAGGCAGTCGCACATTTTCATCCCACTCATCTCCAAATGTTCAATAAATCTCTTCACACTTCCACTCACACTAACAGTTTAAGAGCTACTACTGATTGACATTTCCCTGAGTGCAACATAACCATCAGACAATGGGAAGATGGTGAAAGATGCAGCTAGATTTACATAACTTACTCTCTCATTATCCACCACCATTAGCAGTTCCACATAGTGTGTCTGGTGCAGCACTGCTCTCTTTTTCTGTTTGGACAGACAGACATTTAGTTTTATTTTCAGCTGTGTTTGCCAACACAAGCATTGCTACTATAATGATTTGACAAATTAAAATATTAGAATTAAGTCTAACATTAAAAACACTCTGATAATAGTAATACAGGCTAACTGAAGGCACATAAATACAGAATTACTGTGGCTTAAAACTTGGCAAAGGACCAAATTGCTAAAATATAAGGCAGCCATGTTTTCACTTACACTTAAAGACCTATTTATACTCTGTGAGAAAAAAACTAAGAACATATTATTATTATTGCCTAAAAACATTCTTACTGTTAAAGCACTTTGATTTTAAAACAATTCATTTTAGAATATTCAGAAATACTGTAAGAAATCTAGTCATGTGAGTGTAGAAACTTTAAAAACACTTGAAACTGAACATATATCATCATGCACAAACACACTACTGCAACATACTCCCCATGCACACATCCATTTCCTTTTCCAGCATTCACAGTTAATTAGCTGTGTTTTAAAGCTTGTGTAATTGCCCATGTCATTATTGGGATTTGGAGTGACTCACCCTGATTAGATGGCTGCCAGATTGAACAAATGTGATGTTATGGACATGGCTGTCTGTAGGTTGCCTTGGTGAAGCTTCATCATCATGGTTATGAAAGTGAGGCGTTCCACAGCTGAGAGGTTCTGTCTTGACATCCTCCAAACGATACACCAAGTGCTCATCACTGGAGGAACCTTCCAATGGTTCAATACCGAAACTGGTGCCCTCCGTGTGGATAACACCCCTAAGGTACATACACGTCACACACTTGCATATAAATATATAACAGACTTGGATAAACAAAGCTTTGGCAACCTACTACAAACTTTAAGAGCCAATTTTATAATGATTTCTTTTCCATTAACTTTTACAAATTTTTTAATTTCCATAACTTTGTTTAAAAATGACTTGAAATACCCTTATGTTTCTATGTTTTCCAGGACTGTGGGATCCTTTTTTGACTCTTTAAAGTTGTGATGAAATCAAAGCAGCAACAGATCTTTTCTTCTGTATTGTGATATATATTAAGGTTAAGGTATGCCATTTTCATTAAACATTACAAGGTCAAAATTTAAAAAAATTATAATAATAATTCATTAAAACATATGTTTCATAATAAGACCTACAGCATGCTTTTTGAAAATAGGGTGAATTTTCATTTCATGCCAAACCGAAAGAAAAAAATTGCATTTGACTTCATATATAACGTTACATATTCCCAACCAAAACATTTACATGAATGACTTCATTTTATCTATGGGGATTTGACTGGATTGTGAAAACACTGTTATTATGAGATTCATATTTTTTCACTGCCTGCATGTGCCTTAGATACATCATCAGAAAAGAAAAATTATTTATTTAAAAAAAAAGGGCAGGGAAAGTATTTAAATAAAGTAAATTATGAAGTGTGTCTGCAGCTGTAAAGGTTTTACAGTCCGCTTCTAATGTAACATTTCAGTCCTCTATCCATTTAAAGCTTCTGTGATCTCACCTTAACCCAGAGCACAGGCTGAGTGCTGCAGAAGAGCCCTCCACATCCTCTATGTAACCACTGTAATGACAATGACCCTGAGAGAGAGAAAGAGACTTGAGAAGAAGCCACAGTAAATTCCACCAAGACAAAAGAAGTCATTTCAAAGCCTTGACTAACAACCATTAACATTCTCATCATTAAAACCTGAAAGATGTCTGCTTATCAGGAACCAGACCCGATTTAGATGCTCTGTCAGCTTTACTGTAGAGCAGTGGTTCTCAAACAGGGGTTCAGGGCCCACAAGGAACCTCAGATTGATTTAAAACAAAACATAATATGCATTAAAAATAAAACTACCAAGCTCTAAAATATTTTATCAGCCAGAAATGTAAGTAAAAGTATTTTAGAAAACCTTATCCTTAATCCTTATCCATTCAATCACTAACAACTGGAAAAGTATTTGGATTTTGTTGTGGACAATGAGGGGCCTTAGAATCAAACAGGCTGAGAACCACTGCTGTAGTGCATATGTGAAAGAGCAACATTCACTGTCCCCATCAGATTATATAAGCATGTGAACTGTACGTTAGACATTGTCCTGCATTGTCCTGGCAACACACACACTCAGCAGACCAGATGAATCATCAGACATCAGACATTGAGCTGCTCTAATGAATCACTATTTCAGAAAAACAAGAGCAGAAAGGCTTGATGAAACCATCTGCTGACAAAAACGTAGTATCACAGTTCTCTGGAGCAGTTTAACCTCTGGATAAACCCTTATAAGACAAACCAGTAATCACTAGTAATATTGCACATACTCAGGATTAGTAAACAAACTCCTAATCCTAAGTATTACTGTACGTCCGCATGAAACTCATTCGTCACTGTACTAAACTCATGAATGATACCTCAAATCATGAGCAGCATACCAGTGTAATTTTTGCTACAAAAATACAAATATTAGAAAGAATTTGTAGTTTTGGTAATGATAATGCTTAACATTCTGGAGTTACTGGAGTCACATAGTATCTGTAGTCATGAAATGTAACTGGGATGGGATGTCAATGGCTTTCATTCAGTGGGAGTGTGGTTATTTACATCATTAAGACTCATTGCTTTGTTTCCCAGCTTAATGCCATGAGAGTGATCTGAGTTAAACAGCAGAGGCGTCTGTACTCTTGTACAGTATGTGTGTTGATTTGAAAAAAAAAAATCAAGGCCACCATATATAGTTGGTTAGCCTGATACTTTTGCTAATACTCAGGAACATCTCATTTGCTCTAGGATGGAGGCTTTTAAGCAGCATGTTTTATTGACTGATGGTGTGTGTCTGATGTAATGGGAATCAGAAAGCACATCCTGTAGAAATCCCAGCGGACATCATACACGAACGAGGGTCAGCTGACCCGCTGATTCCCAGCCACTGCTTTCTGAACGGATGTTTCTTCTCTTCAACTCTCTATATCTCCTTGTGAAAAAGAACTACACTTGAAATGTTTCACATCTTAAAAACTGCACTTGCAGATTATATAATATTAATGAAATAAAAGGCCACTCACATGTTCTTAGAGTAGACTTTCATGACTGTTTCTTAACACACTTAAGTAGACTTTTAAAAAGTGCACTTTGTAATAATGTCAAATAAAATTTCTACTTTAAGTAGAATTATTATTTTAATAATCTTCTGTCGTGCTTTAAAGAAGTCACTTACTTTTAATGTGCTGACTAACATACTAAAGCACATGTAAAGTAATTGATTAAATATTTAGCTTTAGTGTGTTATTTGATATTAAAGTTAATATATTCTAAAAAAGTACTAAAATTGCAGCTTCATCATTACAAATTTAAATACATGACATACAAGTTTCAATAGAAATGACATTGAAGTATATTTTAGTTTATTATAAATATTTGTTGGTTCAGCAGTACACTTTAACCATATTTCAAAGACAATATAATTATTTATGAAATTACACATAAAGATGTGTACTTAGCTGGGTCAAAAATCACTCTAAAGTCCAGCTGCATTTATTATAAATTTGTATATAACTATAATACTTTCATTTAATTGCAATTACATTACATTTAGTTAAGTATATTATTTTAAAGCATATTATTTCCATAATGCATACTCTTTTTAAAAGTATGCTTAAGTGTATTTCTTTATCACAAGGGTCTACACAATTCTTCAAAATAACCTTACAAATCCACTCTCACGCTCTTTCCTCATAAACTGAATTTTGGCAGTGGGTCTCTCCAGACTATTGCACAAAAATGTCTAGCTGTTAGAATAGAAAACAGATTAAATTGACCACCGCACTTGAACGGGATTTCAAGACATGAGAGAACAAAGCACAATCACATTTAAACCTTCCTGCTTCATTTAAAGTGATGCGTTTAATTTTTTCAGTGTTTAAAATCCTCATCTTATGCTTTGTTTAATATGCAGAGACATCTATAAATAAATCATTCTATGATTTAATGATTTAATGTTTAAACATTGTGTCTCTGTGGTGTAATCAAACCACTGACCCATTTGTTTGAACACGGAGTCATTATTTCTGCAATTCAGTTTGGTTTCGTAGAAATTACACACTTCACATAAAGCACTTTTTTATATTGACCAAAAAAAGAGAATTATTTTGTTTGAAGCACCTGACTTCCACATGGGGAGGAAAGCTGTAAAGTGCATGACGAGGCAATAATCACTGTGCAGCTGTTTCCTGTTCTGTAACAAAGAACTGTCATCAGACTTTCACATCACTAGTCTCAGATCAGCATTTCACCACACCCAAAAAGTTTTACGCAAATCCCAAGTGGATAAAATAAGATTTCTTCTGCATTAATATCAGTTTTATATGGGATTGTATTATACTGGTCATGTTCATTGAATACAAACACAACTGAAACGAAGTCTGACTAAATGTAGACTTTCCCTAAACCTTGATTAAAACACTTGCAAATATGAACTGCATTGATATCCACAGACATGACAGTAGCTGCGTTTCCATCCAAAGTTGCGAATTTAACTTATGCAAAAATGGAATATCGCATAAAACATTTGCGAATAAGCACTGTTTCCATCCAACGAGTCAAAGAGAACAAAATTGTCACTTCCTGATAAACTGGCACTAAATGTCACAAAAAAAGTAGTACATTTCAGATGCTGTGCAATGAGATCGGTCCGTTCACATGTCACATGACTTTATTTGATGCACATGAAGGAATTTATTCGGCAAATGTGTTTCCATATCCCATTATTTGCATGAACACTTTTTTGCACTAATCAAAAACCACCTCAAGTGGGCATAAAAACTTTTTTGCAAATTAAGTTTTTTTCCCCCCACAATTTGGCGTTTCCATCACTCGTTTGTGATATGATACTTCAAAATGCGTGTAAAAACAGGGTCATGGAAACAGAGCTAGTGAATTGTACTGAATACAATAACAATGGATCGTTTTTAAAAAAGAAATCTGTAAATTTCACTATTATGCTTCAAAGTTAAAGGGGTCATATGATGCGATTTCTATTTTTCCTTTCTCTTTGAAGTGTGACAAGCTCTTGGTGCATAAAGAAGATCTGTAAAGTTGCAATCAAGTCTTCAAAAGAGATGCCATTTTGACAATTATTCTTTGCATGACCAGGAACTGTTATTGTTTTCATAAACAGGTTATAATATAATATATATATTTAATATACAGGTTTAAGGAACTGCATTATTCAAAGAGGGCTATCAGCAGAATTAAAGGTGAAATGTGCCATTTCAAATATATATAGATATAATATAGTGTTGTACATCAGTATAGCAAGTTGATATTGAAATTGTAAAAATGAAATGACACATAATTTGGTACCTGTTGTTAGGCAGCTTTCAAGCAGTCCCATGTGTAATTTATGTTTGTGCTCTAAAGAGAGCCAAATGATTCTATTTACAATGCGTTTTCGCAGCACTGAGTAATTTTGCCATTCATAGACACATTGAAAAAACAATTGGCATAGAAACAATTAAAATAATCTGAAATTTGTAGCAAAAAAAGAGCAAGACACTGAATTAAATGTGAAAGTTTGAAAGACTGAAATACTACTTTCTTATAAAATTTCAACTGTTTTCTTTACAACTTCAAAAAATATTTGCAATGCCAAATGCAATGGTCAATCATTGGTGTTTAAGGTCTATCAAAGTCAAATTTCACTCCACAGCATTCAAAACAGTTTTTGTACAGCGCAAACCTCATGCTTGCAAATCTATTCATAATAACCAACAATGTGCAGACACAATGTAAATTAGAGATTCTTTGAGTTGCTGCTTTGAGTTCAGCAAAAACTCACATTATAATCAGCAAGTTTGCGCTGAACTGAAGTGGTTTGCAGCTTTAGTGATTATAAAGGCACTGCTCTTTTTGTTTACAACTCATTCATTTTGAATAAAGATTTTGTTTTTCATACTAAGTGGAGTAACGGCCACATGCACACTGTAAGGTTTCTCATGTGACAACAGCATTTACATGTGGGAGAGAATCCACAAAATTATTGAGTCATCTCTGCATATTAAACTGAGATAGCTGAAAGTATTTTAACATTCAAAAATTATAGTAGGCCTATAATAATTTATATAAAAAAATGCATTCACCTATGTGGCATCATAAATGAGAAATAACAAACAAGCTCACGAAACACTATTTGGCTTTTTGTTCTGTTTAGACATGCTGTCTTTGTGCATGAGTGTGTGTACACTAGTGTTTTGTCCCTTACACAGAGAGGGTACAATAGCTGAAAAATAAAGCGGAGCTATTTTTAGACCAGTGTGATGACAATAATTTGCTGAACAATTTCCCATCATGCATATGGCAACAACACAGCCCAGCATTTTCTCCCTGATAAAACCTACCCTGACACCAGAAAACCACCCATTTGCTATTATGCACACTGTATCAGTTTACAAAAGATAATAAACTATTGCTTGCATTGACAATCTATTTTTACAGATCCTAGAATATTCCATTTAAATTATGGCCTGATCCAAGACAATTTAATCTAAAACAATGTTAATTTACTGAAGTCTTTTATTTTGTAATAGAGCTCTCAAAGCAAAAACAGCAACTCATAACTGATACAAATACAGATAAACACTTTCAATCTGAGATTTACAAGATAGATACGTTTGACATGAAGAGAAAAAAAGCGTGACATACACAGTGGCGCTAAACAATATTTGACCAGTTAAGCAACAGTTTGCATGAACTTGCATTTTCCCTGCATTAGATAATAAAATGAAATCAATTTCGCATTTATTTTATATGAACTACAGTGGACTTTTTAATTTATTTGTTTTTTAATTTATCGGTTATATTGGTCAGTATTGGATATTTTATTGTGCAAGCTCATTTATATATATTCGTATATTTATATATATATTATTCATATTCATATATGTATTCAGAGCCAGAATTAAAAAATTAAGTCCATTTCTTTTCTCAACTTTCAATCAAAGAAACTCATCAACAACAACATCATAAAACAATAGATTTACAGTTGAAAATTACAAAAAGTGTTTTGACACCTTATGATTGTGAATCATTAGTGGCTCGTGTTCATAGCTAATGTGATAAACTAGCTTATACTTCATAATGTAATAAACTGAACTTGAGCTGAGCTGACTTGATGCATCCACTACAAATAACTAAAATTTAGTTTTGAGAAAATATCTTACATCTTCTACTTTTCAGATGTCACTTGGTTTATTATCCTGATATCTATTGTGATGATATTCAGATCATTTTACATGTTGTATAAAAGTCAATTTACTTTTAGGGGGCCACTGTACAGTATATGATGTATTTCTGTGTGTGTGTTAAATACCCTGTGCAAAAAAATCATAATTTAAGACTAGTAAGACTGGTACCACAACTTCCAAAAGTTGTTGTACACCTAAGGACAACATAAAGCAGAACAGACTGCAGGATGAGCCGCTGCCATCTGACACACTTGTATCTTACTCAATCAATATAGTAGGTGAACTGAGAGAACGAGGCAGTGCAATGAAAGAAAGCATGAGAAATCTCAACTTCATTGCATGAGAAATCTCAACTTCATTCAGGTCAGGGCCGATGACTCAAATGACATCTCTCAGCAGACATTCATCTCTATATGTCAAGAACTTCACTGGGAACGTACTTCTAACTAACCTTCACAAGTGTTTCCATACACTTCTTTCTATGTTCTTTTTCTATGAAGTTTTGTGCCTCTATCACTTCTTACACTCGTGCAAAATTGTATTCCAGTTAGTGTGAGCTCAGCTCTTCCCAGAACTGCTCCACTGCTCTTGGCATCAGATGCTGTGTGAGTATTGGTCGGGGCCCTGAGGAAATCGCATCAACAATTACAACAGCAGACAACATCACATGATGATACAAGGCAGCTGTTCTCACTTCACCTGTGCCGTTCTCTGCATAGAAACACCGCTAACAAGGTGGAAATAATGTATAGCATGCAAGCCAAAAGCAGTTTTTGTGGTATGAAAGCAGCTGGTTCAAATGTAAAAAATAAGTGTTTTGTGTGTTCTCAGTCTAAACGACAGTTTTTGTGTGCCTGCAGTCCCATCCTGTGTGTCTGAGCTCTGAATTAAGCCAAATATAAATAAACCAATCCTCAAGCTCTCAGAACAGGCTGAAGGTGATGCTGGTTCGACATTTAATAAAAAAGAGTGGAAAATAGCAAAAGCATCTGACAGAGATGTGACACATCTGACAGACAGGTGACATGGCTTGTTAAAGATTAGAAAAGATGTGCTAAAACTGCCTGATTTACACTCTTTCCCTTGTTTTATAGAAACCAGGTGCTGGTGTCACTTTTCTGTCACCTGGGAAAAAACGTGGGCAAAAACATTCATTCAGTTTTTGTAAGCGTTTGTTGACTTACCATCATGTTTGATCTCTCGGTGACCAGCGAGCCATCTTTGGCATAAGAGTACACAGTGAAATCCTCTGGAAGAAGCAATCTGAGGGGAAAAAAACAACAATGTAAGGATTCATTATTGCAGGTATTTAACCCTTTAACTGTCACCCCCATTTTTGAACATAGACGTAAAAGTGCACTATCCAAGCTTAAATTGTTATAATTCATGAACGAATACATTTTGTAATATGAATTTGGAGTAGCATTTCTATGGTAATGCAATGTCCAATTTTAATATGGTTTTCACGAGATCAATTTAGAGGTTTTAAACTTTCAATTGATATATAATTTATGATGATTTCTAAAATGTGACAGCGGAAAAAAAACGGAATAATTTTATTATATAATTGCAAGGATTTAATCACATTGAATTGTTTAAAAGTGATAGCAAAGACATTTACAATGTTACAAAAGTTTTCTATTCAAAAATCCTGAAAAAAGTATCATGGTTTCCACAAAGATGTTAAGCAGTGCAACTGTTTTCAACAGTGATAATAAATCAGCATGTTAGAATGATTTCTGAAGGATCATGTGACACTGAAGACTGGAGTAATGATGCTGAAAATTTAGCTTTGATCACAGGAATAAACTACATTTTAAAATATATCAAACTATAATAAAATCAGCCCTTACTGTTTTTTTTACTGTATTGATCAAATAAATGCAATCTGGAGAGACTCTTACAGACCTCAAACTTTTAAACAGTATATACACAAGTTTGTATTTCTTGCATATAAGATATTCCTGATGCTTTATAATGCCTTATAAAGATCAGACAAATATTTAGTAGGTTCGTGTAAAACACCATGTGTCAGGAAACCCGAACAGATAAAAAAAAATCAGGTCTGAGCACGAGCGAATGTGGAAAACTTGACCAAAGGCATTAGAGAGCAACACCACCATGACCCTGTGACCTTTAGTCACAAGCAGCAGCAGGAAAGACAGCTGAGAGGAAGTGCTGAGTGAAGTAGTGCGTGTAGCTCTGAGAAAGAGAGAAGATTATCATAAAATATCCTGCAAAATATTTCAGTGCAAAAACCTGCATCACATTCACTAACATCCTACAATGTGTGTGAGTGTTTAAATTAAGTGATATTCGTTTCAGCCCAAACATCTCTCATGTTTTTGGTAAATTAGGCAGGTTATCATTTGTGCTTCTGCGTTATATGCCTGGTACTTTTAGCGCCCACAGAATGCAGGTAGCAAACAAATGTTAATAAAAAGAGATGTGTTCAGGTGCCTTGATTGCAATGGCAGAGCGATGCTGTTTTGCATAATTCCTTCAGTGAATCATATACTAAAACAATGCAGACAGCATATGCAAATAAACAATGCTCAATCAGTGAACGCAATTTATTCTGCATTCCCCTCAGAACGACAAAATGAGAGCAGAGGAGAGCGTACAGAAGGCAAAGGAAAGTAAAGAAGAGATCTGACCACCCCACATCCAGTCTGTCTGAGACTCTTGTGGGTTTGGTTGTGTTGGAGTATCACTGTGGCTAGCGGCCCATTGAACATGCACACACTCTCTCTCTCGTAATCTCTCCCTCTGTGTATATGGAGGTAGAAATCGAGGGCAGGGTAGGTGGGGTGTTGTTTTTGCTGTAAGGCAGATGTGGGGAACTGCAGAGTTGTCCTGCAGCCACAGACAGAAAAGAGCAATGAAGAAACTCTTACTTATGATTACATTCTGGAAGAATAATTTCATGTCTGATCTAAAATGATGTGCTAGTTTCTTGCAAATTAAAAAGAGAGCAAATTGCTCTGTGTAATTCTGAAATTCTGTCAATTATTCAGTGATATTTTTGTTTTATTTATATACTAGTAGTATTTATTCATGTTTTGACTTGGCATTCATTTTCATTTTAGTTTAAGTTTTGGTAATTTTGTTGTCATTTAGTTTTAGCTAGTTTTGTTGTTTTTTATATTTCTATTTGTCTTTAATTTATTTTTCTTTTAGTTTTAACTTTTTTTCAGTGCTGTTTTGTAAGATTTTCATCTCATATTTATATTTTGGTTTATTTTACCTCTACATAAATTAACAAAAACTATTTTTTTAAAGTTTTAGCCTTAGTTAACAATAACAACACTGCAAATGTTATGACGACGACGTGACGTGACGTGACATGTGGCCAAGTATGGTGACCCATACTCGGAATTAGTGCTCTGCATTTATCCCATCCAAAGTGCACACACACAGCAGTGAACACACACACACCGTGAACACACACCCGGAGCAGTGGGCAGCCATTTATGCTGCAGCGCCCGGGGAGCAGTTGGGGGTTCGGTGCCTTGCTCAAGGGCACCTCAGTCATGGTATTGAAGGTGGGAGAGAGCGCTGTACATTCACTCCCCCCACCTACAATCCCTGCCGGTACGAGACTCGAACCCGCAACCTTGGGTTACGAGTCCGACTCTCTAACCATTAGGCCACGACTTCCCCATTATTATTATGGCAAAGCCAACATGAAATACATAATAAATGTACCTGGTCTTACTATGTTTCTGTTACTATGTTTGTCATAGGCAATTTCTCAAAGATGATTTACAATTTAATACATGAAAAAAAAACTGTAGTGCCAACTTTGGCCACTGGGGCACTCTTTTTTTTCTCTTTTGATCAAAAACAATTAAAAAAATACATTAAATATACGTGTATAACAACAACATTAAAAAAGAGCAGAAATATTTTTCCTTAACGGATGCAGGAATGCAGAAATTCTGGAGGAAAAAAAAACACTTCAAATATGAGCAGTATTAATTAGGGTTGTGCCGATAGACAATAGTATCGTGTATCGACAATAGTCAGAGATATCGACGATAGCAGATGTCTTTGTCGATAGACAAGACGATATTAGGCTCATTCTCCTATTAATGTATTAATAATAATAACGATTATTATTATTATTAATAGGCGTCTCATTATAATTCGGCTATTATTATCAAATTGCCCCGCTTTTTCATTCAGCACTGTATTTCACACACACGCATGCGCGCAAATGAGGAGCATGTAACCGGTGAAGGAGTCTCCAACCACAAACACAGACCCATGCCACAGTTATGTTAGAACGCATCTCATTCTTGTTTCTGTAGTGGTGCGTCAGGCTCATCATGGGGCGCGCGGTCCTAAGCGCTGTATGACTGATGTATCTGTTTAATTTAAATTTACTCCAAATATATGAACTTACCCGTTTTAAATACTTTATATTTAACATGTTCGTTTATGTCCAATATTTAATGTTAAACTGTTATACAATAAATCTACTTTTGATTTTCTCCATTGACTGATTTTGCAGACCTGACTGATAACTTCCGTGCTCCGATGCGGCAAACTTGTCACAGGACACGCGGTCCTAATAGCGATGTATGACTGTTGTATCCGAATATATATGAACTAGCTGTTTTAAATATTTTTGTATTTAACATGTTAGTTTTTCAGTATGTTTGAAAGTATATTATTTTGATTCGTGGTGCTTCCATAGGGTCCCTCTCTCTCGGTTTAAAACACCAAATAGTTATGAAATAGCTTATGACAAGTACAGGGAGTCTCTCTCTTGCCTCCACCCACCCATGCACGATAATATCGTCTATTGGTGATCACACGGACTGGCGATATGACGATTTGAAAAATGACCATATCGCCCAACACTAGTATTAATTTGGGATGCGCCGATCCGATATTCATATCGGGTATCGGCTCCGATAGTGCCATTTTTCTCGGATCGGGTATCGGTCAGAGAGGGCCGATCCAAATCAGAGATTTTTTTTTTTTCCTCCGATTGTGCGAATTATTCTGTGTTACTTCTGAAGCCATACTATAGCTTAATGTGAGCTACATATGAATATTTAAGTCCTTACATTAAAGTTCACACATGTGTGCAGAATGATGCGCTTGAAGCAACACGGCGTCAGGCTGCACACCGGATGCGCACATTGTAAGCACTTTGTGCTCATAGACTGTATAAAAACAGTTCGTGCTGCACTGTATTTGTTTTGTCCTATCATATCTATCATATGTTGTTGCCTTATTAAAAAATATGCTATACAATTAAAATAAATGTATTTTAATTTTATAGTATATGTCGGCCAATACCGAACCCTAGGTATCGGAATCGGTATCGGAGGCGAGAAAGGCGGATAAACAAAATCCCATCGCACATTATTTCCACATTTCAGAAATTAAATGTGTTGCAAATACAGTTTTATTTTGTCTTTACATTTTGTTTATCTGGCTTTTTTTCTTCAGAAATTATGATTTCAAGTTCCTCTTTTCTGCTTCCTCATCTTTTCCTACGAATAATGACAAGAAAGATGAAGATGCAATCATACGGATATCACAAAGGTCAGGGGTTCAAGTTTACTGCTTGTTCTAAGATTATTTAAGATCTTGCATGATCTGAGGAGGCCACAAACTGTGTAAAAAAACGTAATATCTGCTGATGAGCTGACCTTTATTTCACATCTCCTCTGCAACAGATGGTGAGCATAGCTGGAAATCGTCAACTTTTCTGAAAGAATTAACACACCTGCCACAACACATTTAGCACTGACTGTCAAACTCAATGAGCTTTGTGGTCATACACTGTGTGTTATTTATATCCTACATCAAAATGTGAAGCAATTCTTCTTTGTTAATGATGCGAAACATTTTTTTTTTACTCTGAAGGCACATTTCCAAAACATCTCCCAGCTCCGGCCCTTCAAAAAAGCAACAAACTGTCGAGCTAAAGAAAAAAAGAATGTTTTTGCTGCTTGAGTAGCTAAATATTAGAGTGAAGAGCACAGAATGTTCAGGATATGCGTTAGGGGAGTATTGGCGGGTTTGCATGAGACGCATTATGTGAGATAACATTCTCAAAAAGGAGAAGTCAAACGTCCACCCCTCAGCTTTGTTCAGCTGCATGACAAATCTGATATTATCAAGGGACTTTATCTGTTTGGCAATGAGGTAGTGGTCATTCAACAAGGTCCGCCTACATGTCGCAATATTTCAAAATAAAGAGCAGACATTTTTTGCATTCTGAGAGCTTTTGCAGCTTTGGTGTAAGGAATACTGTGCAATACAACAGTGAACAAGTACAAAGTCTAAGACCTTTAGTTTCTTTTAGAAAAGGATGACACAAGGAAAATGAAGCTTCATCAATGCCAAGCATTAACTTTAACCTAAGGATGGAGGTATAGATATTAGAAATTAGGAAACATTTCACCCTGTTACAGCCACTTTTAAGCTGGTTAAACACTGTTTCACACTTTGGTTATGAACAGAAATAAAGCAATAATCGGTTATTCACCAACATCCACACAGTTCACAGGTACAGTTACATATGTGCACTGCCATGTGAAATATTATTACAATTTAAAATAACTGTTTTCTATGTGAATATATTTTAAAATGTAATTTATTTCTGTGATCAAAGCTGAATTTTCAGCATCATTACTGCAGTCTTCAGTGTCACACAATCCTTCAGAAATTATTCTAATGTGCTGATTTGGTGCTCAAAAAACATTTCTGATTATTATCAATGTTGAAAACAGTTGTGTTATTTTCCTAGTATAATATTTTTTCAGGATTATTTGTTAAATAGAAAGTTCAAAAGAGCAGCATTTATTTGAAATAGAAATTTAAATGTATTTTCTGTTACTTCAATTAGCAATTCAATGCATCCTTGCTAAATAAAAGTATTAATTTCTTTCAAAGTCAAGTCCATGCTTAGTCAAGTTCACAGTTTTATACTGATTTTTTTTTACATAACAATTAAGTGAGAACTATGTAGCATTTTAAGCTTAATAGTGGCAAACAAAAGTAAGGAAAGAGTATAAAATTACATTTAAGAGATGAAAAAAAATTCTAATCTGAAATAAATAGAATTAATAATAACAAAAACTTGTTTTATTGTTGTAGTCTAATGATGATTTATTTATTATTGTGACAAGCTGATAAAACAGCAATAAAGAGTCAGTTCAGCATAAGGCTTACTGGACCAAACAATGATCAGTATCTGTCATGAAAATAAATTCTACTGATGTACATCAAGTTGTCAAGCCATGCTTCAGAGAGCCTGGATTCCGGCTAAATGCATCGTGAATTACATTCCAAGTGTGAAAAACTAAACTTAGGCTTATGTTACCCAGTGTTTCCCAACCCTGCTTCTGGAGGCACACCAACAAGTGCAACTTTCAAACTTTTTAATGAAACACACCAGGCCACCAGTAGAGACTCCAAGAGCTCGAGTGGATGAGTCAGATAAAGGACACATCCAAAATCTGTAGTGTTGGTGTGCATCCAGGATCACTGTTGGGAAGCACTGCGTTAGCTCAATGTAGAACTTTGGCTTCATAATTTCTATTGTGAAAAGCACAATTCTGGCCACCAGATTAAACATTGTAAACACAGTCTACATTTGTTCTCGGTTTACCCCATCTGTACAGATCAAACATAAACAGTTTTTGGCCAAGTGTATGAATTGACTTTAGGGGAGAAAGTGAGAGAAGCAGAAGGAAAATACTTACTCATTTCTCTCCAGGATGACGACATGTTCTTTTCCTTGAGCTTGGATTATGTATGACACCTTAAAAAAACGAAAAATGAGAAACCGTTTCTTTTACAGGTTAAGAAAACAAGCAGCACAAAGAGGATATAAAGGGAGTCAAAATTCTTTTTTCTTCTTCTTCTTCTTTTTTATGAACAAATCTAATAAGTAAAGGGCATTTTTGTAAGCATAGTACTGACCTAATTCACTAATAAAGCATAACACATCCACCCCTGCTTTCCTTTCTAAAGTATGTGGTCTCTTTTCCATCAAAGCTGACTCATTTCAAACTTAGTACGTTTGTGATGAAACCAAACATAAAGGTAAGTTTCGTTTAGTCTGTATTTCTAAGAAAGCACTGCACTAATAAACCAATAAACCCCTTGATAAATTCTAGGTAAAAATACACATGCGTGAAATGAATCAGATCAGAGAGAGACGACAACAGACATGCTGGACTGAACTAGGACTTCACTGCCTTTTACTGTACAGTTAGGAAAACATTTCTTCAAATGCAGCAACATTTGAATACTGTTGGTGCAATGCCAAATTTGAGACGTGAAAAGTTACATAACAGTAAACCCGCACATAAGATCATTGCAAACTAAGGGTGCCTGTACGGCAAAACCTGATCTGAATGTGACTTATATACTAGCTTAAAAACAAAATAAACACAGAAGACCACACGTACAATATGTAAAAGTGCTGGGTAAAACCTAGTGATTTGAAGGATAGTTTGGTAAAGAATTAAAATGATGATTAATAAGTATTTGGGGACTGAACTGAGATCCTTAAAGAGTCTTTAATTGTTATTTAAATGATTTTTGTTCCTGACAAGATTTTTTTGCCTATGAAATATGGACTCAGATAAGCTTAGTTAAGTTGAATTAACTTAAATAATTCAATATGAGAAAAGTCAAATCGTACACCTAACTCAAGAAAATTGAGTAATACAGAAAAAAACTAATGTTCATGTTTAGTGTATTTAATTAACTTGGGTTAAAATAAATTCAGGGAAACGGTGTGGTAAGATTGATTGCTTTCAGGAAGTGGTGGCTATAGTGTGTGGGTGTGACATAGATTTTCCTTTGAACTCATTTTTGCACCTGCCCAAACACACGCACATATCTGACATTTACTGCAGCGTTCTGACAAACACAACTCTTCCTCTTGCTCTTTGTCTCTCCTTAAACTAAAGAAGATTATGCAATGGGATATTGTGAGAAAACAGGATTCTCCTTACTCTTTTGAAATACAAGAGTTACAAGTCACTTTATGAAAAAAACTAAACTAATATATAATAATAAATAAAACTAAATAACAACTAAAAATGGCAAAAGCATATAGCAAAATTGCTAACAAGAAAATAACAGAAAATATAAAAATAACAGCTAATTCAAAATACCAATAAATCAAAGTTAAAAAGCATTATAGAGTGAATAAAAACTTAAATTTGTCTGTTTGCATGTAGTCTCAGCCTCAGACGTCACGCCCACAGAACGTTGGCTAAACGTCTGATGCATACGGCACACAAAGTGGAAACACTTCAGGAGTTTTGAAGTCGTCATCAGATTGGTTGAATTCTACAGGATTTCTGAGAGACGTGGGTGTCACGTTCTTTAACGTTCCGCCTGGAAACAAAGATGCGGTGACGCCAAACCCCCTCACGAAAGAAGAAAGCCGTCATTTTTACAACTGTGACGACAAGCGCTTATCAGGATTAACTAAACGCTGTCGCTGGATTTTCAAAAGTATGTGAAATATTTAAAGTTCACGGCACAGAATCTTTAAAATACGTCCGAGAGTTTTACACACCGGTCTGTTATTGTGGCGACATTTCCACGCCCTGAAACGTGACGCTGAAACGAAACGAACTGTGATTGGTTGTTTGACATGTCGGTCAAACGGCCTCATGGGCGGGCTTTGGCCAATGAAAGCTGCCATGAATTCCAGACCTTCAGCCATCAGTCTGAAGGTCTGGCTACACGAGACTAGTTTGCATGAAGCTATCGTATGACTTACTCAGAAACAACTTTTTTTGTGCTTTTCTTTCCCTCCTTTTTAGTTATTTCTGGGTAACTGGTTGGACATTCTGCCTAAGATGTCCTTTTGTGTTTCACAGAATAATAATAAAAAAGAAAACAATGACTTATATAACTTAATAATAATAACTTAATAACATAAGGGGAATTCAAGATAAAGTAACAAAAGTGTAGCAAATGGCCTTTTTAAATGTTCTGTTACAAACAAATGTCTTTCATGAAAAATGTCATCAAATGAATAATGTTGATTCATTTTTTTTAATCAACGAAACTTCTGCGTGAATGTTGCTTCTTTATAAACGGAGTTAAGGGTTTCAAGGCTATGCCAGCAAAACTGGGTTTTCTCAAGCACTCTGTCAGAGCAAACTCTAAGCAGCCCACGGTTTCTCAATGACACAGAGGTGAGAGGAGCATTGTGTGTTTGTTTGTGCCATGCGTCTCTCAGCGAGGTCCTGGCAGAAGCAGACTTTTAATAACTACGCCCACGCTGCTGCGCATGTGTGCCGGCCAGATGGTTCCTGTGGCATTATCTTTGAAACACCGCTGGTGTAGATATGAGCATATACAAAATCACTGATAGGTCACAATTAACACAAAAGAGGACACAGAGAGAATGAGAGGGACATGCTAAAGATCCACAGAGCTAATGGCTAGTGAGTGGGAGCTCATGAAAAGATACCATTAAAAATGTATTTGACTATTTTTTGATGTATTTCTGCAGTTTGGAACACAGCTCTCTTTAGTTATCTTTTACTGGAGTATTACATGTAAAAGAGTTGTATTACAACTGCACCTTCCTTACAGCATACTGTATTTACACAGTTATCTTAAAGAAAAAATATAATTGGGTAAATGAAAAATAAGTGTGTTTAAGATGAAGAAAAGGTCACTTCTTTTAGAAATCTCATTTGAAATGCATGCGCCAAGTTCTTAGAAATGTTTTCTTTGAAATAATGTTGGTTTTAAAAAACATCTTCACCATATTCCTTTATATGTTTTCAAGAAGAGTGAATTTGTCTCAAATAATGTAACGTGAACATACTTTCCTTACACTTTGAATCTTAATAATTATTTAAAAGGTAAAAGGTAAAATATTTGTTAATTAATAAAACAATTAATATAATGAATATAATGGTTTTGGTGAGTCAACCCACAAGAAATTTTACATATTGAACTAACCTCGTCATGAAATTATCTGATATTTTAAGAGACTTATTGATCTTGGCATCTTGATCTTTTTTGTCAATTTGGTCGTACCACATGACATTGATTTGAAAGACAAACGTTTTTTTAAATATTTACTTCACAGTTTTTCTCTAAAAATAATAATACAAGATTATGCTAAAGATAAAGGTGTTCTTTCCAAGAATTTCATCTTTCTAATAAGGATTTTTTTTTTTTTTTACATTGCGACATTTGTACCACTTTGACATTCTTGGCTTTATGCAGCCAAAAATCAATTAATAAATATATTTTTAATTCAGAGATCATAAACATGTTGATGATGGAAGATGAGCGTTGAAGTATTTTATGTAAGAATTGAATTTTTAATCTATTTTTCAATAATTTGATAGAACTAAACAATAAAATGAAAGTCATTTCAGTGAGCCAATAATCAAATACTTTCTCTACTTCTAAAAACCCAAACTTCTGCTCAGAAAGGTCTAGTTTCTTGATTTAACTTGTTTTTACATTAATGTAATTGATTTTCCAAATGCTGAACGCGTGTGATTAAAAAGCAAATGTGTGTGAGAGAGGGAGTTTGTTTACCTTATCTGCACTGTCCTGGTTTCTCCTCTGTCTGCTGATGCGTCTCGGTACCGTCACCTCATACGAGGAGAGCTGAGACGTCTGCTGGCTTACTGAGCCTATGAACAGAGACCGTCCCGTCACAACACTGTCTACCAATACACACACAATCAATTATACATGCTATGCAGGAAAACAGTGAGACTTCAACATCTTGCACTGGATCTACAGGCAATGTCATTCATTTCTCCATCTATTTCCCTCTATTATTCCTCCCACTGCAACAAAACATGTTTACATATCACTGCTATTGTGATCATCACGGGTAATTAGATTGAGTGCAATTGACTTGTTGTCAATCAAGTGCCAAGAGTTTCCTGTAGGTGGAAATAGTGCTGTGCTGCCACAGGTATCATGACATGGAGAGAGAGAAAGACCTCAGGAAGGAAAGGCATCCCACCCGCTCCTGAGTCATCACACAACAAGTTAGATGAGATTCCTGTGCTGTTTTCCCGAAAAAGAATGAAGGGCAGACAAGACAGAACAATTCATAATGCTTACTTGCTTGGTCTTTTTACTGAACATTCACACAAAATTCTCAGATTTATCTTGATGTCCTTCAAACATTCACATCATTCTCAGATCAAAACACACCCTCAGTTTCTCTAATAGCATGTGCGTTAGCGCTAGTGTAGGAGCCTCTCCCTTTCTATACCATAAATACTAAAATAAGTGTGTGTATGTAAGTAAGCAGTCATTTAGGAGACACAGTAAATATTACAAAGTATTACACAGAGCTTAATGTTAGCCAGTGTTGACAGAACTGTCACATGCTCCATCAGACCAGTGCTGCGCTGTCACCACATCTTCATTTATCATGTATGTGTGCCATGGAAACTTACAAAATAATGTGCTGAATTTTTGAGAATATTATATTATATTTATATCTGTCATGAATTTACATTTATTATAGGTGTATAATTGGCAGTTATTAGCTACTACAGTACATTAACACACACATATTAATAAACTAAAAAAGGTATAAATTAACTGGTTTTATTTGAGTCTAAAATATTATTTAACATCACTGAATCAACCTAAATATATTAGTATATACTAAAAAATGTTTTTATGGGTTAAATCAGGTAGAAATACCTCTTTATGGTAACAATTGCGGGCTATGATTTTTTAAATCTTTTTTGTTTGTTTGTTTGTTTAGAAAAAAATTAACATTTAATGAATATAGACATATTTTTAAACACACATGTTGCTATGAATAATCATTTTAATATTTATCTATTTATTTGTTGGTTGGTTGGTTGGTAGGTAACACTTTAGAATAGGGAACACATATTCACTATTAACTAAGAGTTTTCCTTCAATAAACTCCTAATTTGCTGCTTATTAATAGTTAGTTGTTAAGTTTAGGTATTGGGTCGTTTTTAATGCATCTAGAATATGGTCATGCAGAACGAGGCATTAATATGTGCCTAGTAATAAGTACTAATAAACAGCCAATATGCTAGTAATATGCATGCTAATAAGTAACTAGTTAATAGTGAGAACTGGTCCTTAAAATAAAGCGTTACCATTTTTTTATTTTTTTACTACATTTTCCTGCTGTACTAGCTAAGTGTCACTCAAGACTTGTTTTGGTAACCCTTTACTAAATGTTTTCATTTGTTATTAACTACATTAGTTAACATGAACTATGAGCATTAATTTAATTCATTTTTTTTTACTTCTACGTTATTTATTTATCTTAGCTAATGTTAATTTCTACATTTACTAATACATTAATCAAAAGTTGTTTCTGTAACATTTGTTAATGGTGAACTGGCATTATTAAGCAACATTAACAAAGGTTAATCAATTCTGTAAAAAATATATTGCTCGTTATCTAAAGCATTAACTAATGTTAACAATTTGTAGAGTGTTACCCTTATTTTTACATTAAGAGACACGTTTTTTGACAGTTTAAAAGGTTTGACAGTTTAGAGAGTTCACTTAACCAAGACAATGTCCTTGTCCTAATTCAAATTATGGAAGACTTAAATGCAGTTAAATAATCAGAGAGATGTTCTTCTACTGGATTCCACAAATTAGCTCTTAAGAGTGGCAGAAATGACTTGCATGCATTTCATACTGATCTTAAAGTAAGAGCCTGTAAGACTCAAGGGCGAGGAGACGCCCATAAATTCGGAATTAGCCCAAATACGCTGTTATTGAACTGCTTAAGCTTCTTAAACCTTCACACAGCCAGACGAGGCAGAGATGAAGGTATATGACGACCAGACATGATATTGTTTCCTATCAAAATAAAATCTCTCTATAAGTGAAACTACAGAGAAACACCAATTTTGTAACGTGCATGTTTTTTGGAAAGCGAGTGATTTCACTACACCTAAAACAAATGTAAATGTAAACAAATAACGAGCATAAGGTCTATGGCAAGCTTTTTTAACATTCTTTGAAACTGAATGGCACTTATTTTTATGTTACTAGTGCAAACTTTTTAATCACAAATAATACAACAGTGACTAGCATGTTTTTCATTTAACGAAAGTATACAACTGATACTAATATTTATTACAAAAGTAAAGAGTATCCATTAAAGTAGTTACAAGAATATATTCATCACATAATAGTAATTTTTTAATATACTGTTGTATGGTTACTAGTCACTAACTGCACATTTTTTGTCATCAACTTCTGTGGATCTGCATTTGTTGCTAACGCTGCATTAACTCTTGCCATTAACTGTTTTGGCAATTAACTATTGTGATTGTGATTGTGCCAGTAACTATTCATTACACACACCAGTAATTAGTTGTTAATAACTGCCCCAATAGTTAGTGGTATTTATTCCAGTTTTACCAGTATTTGAGATACAACAAGAATAATGCATTATTATATGTATTATGTACTTTTTTTTTTTTTCTTTTTTTTTTTCTTTTTCATTTAATACAAATTTATTATCAAAATCACATTTCTGTCACAATTTCTTAAATGTTAAATTTTGACAGGTTGTTGTGAAGATCTTTGCGTTTGTGTGTGTGCACGATATGACGAAAACTTTTTATCAAATGAAATGCTGAAATGCTTGTGAAGCGAACCTGAGTACATGAAATTAAAGTTTCAATAGCAGTCTTTTTGCACTTTAATATTCATAAACACTAGTCCATATGCAATTGATGATGAGTACAGCCCTACTTTTGAGTTATTCATTCAAAATTTGCCTAATTCAGTGATATTCCACACTATACTGTAAATTCCATTTTTATAACTGGATTCTGTCCATGTTTTCTGCATCACATCACCAAAATCATATGCGGCTATATGTATTAGCAACTCAGAATTATTACTTTACAGTTAAACAACAACAACAGCAAAAAAAATCGTGCTAGTAAAATAAATAAAAAAATGCTACTAGCTAAAACTGGAACACACAACAAGTGTAGTAAACTGAAACTGATACTAGTAGAAAAATAAATAGTTGACAGTAAATCTAAAACAGCTACCAGTAACATCTGAAACAATACCAGTTGGAAGTGAACAGCTGACCACAGATTCTACAAATAATAGAATTCAGTGGCTAACATAATTTGTTATGAATGCATATTAAAAACTCAGATAATATTGACTAAATGAGTAGAAACTAGTAATAGGAACAAATGAATAGTTAGTAATGAAACTAAAAAAAAAAAGTATTACTTGCTACTACTTAAAACGTGCTAGTAACATAATAGCTACTATTTCGTTTTAAGGAACACGTTAAGACAGCTTGCCATAGTGGTGCCTATATGCTAAGTTAGTGTTATTTTAAGTGAACAAAAATGGCTTATACCAAAGAGCCAGCACTGTGAAGTGCTGTGGACATTAGGTGACTCGCAATGGTGTGTGTTCTCTCACCTCCACTGCAGTCGACGAGCGCGTGGAGCATCAGCCACATAAAGGCGCCTTTAGCGAGACGACAGCAAACTGCATTCACCATGTCTGTAAAGTGTCCCTAACAAACTGCTGTCCCAAAGTAACGTCAAATGTTGTCCTCTCTTCCTTATCCAGGCGTTGTCCTCCAATCAAAGGCAATAAGCCCTCTCCACATAACGTTCCCGTGGAGAAAATTAAATATTCCGCACAGTTTCAGCTACCTGGTCATTTTGTTACACTTTATCCTCGTGTAACAAGTTTGTTATGGAGTTAGCTGGATGTGTTTGTATGGCAGAAAATGGTGCTGTTTCAGTTCTGTGTTAGAAATCTTTGGATTAGGCGATTCGCTCGGACTCGCATCGCCAATGAGCCCCGTCTGTTAGTAGAGAGCGAAACCGAGCATGCGCCACCAGACAGTTTGCCTTTTAACCCTTTACTTCGGCCTGCTGTGACGATACAAACCACCAGAACACTCATTCACGTGTGCTCTTTCATTACTTGCGCCCACTAGCAAAAGTAGGTACTAAGTGAAGGAAAAGCAAAAATCGCCTTTTAAAGTAGTACACTAGTCAGTTTTTGTTGCTTTTTAGTTAGGGATAGTCTAAAAACTACACATCCATTTAACTCTTGTACTAATCAAACGTAACTGCGACGTTTTCCCCGTTTGAAACAACTATTGTTTAATTACAGTTAAGTCAAGGTAATCTATTAATTGTCACCAAGGAAGCAAAGAAAAAACGAGTGTGAACTATTAAAGAACTAAACGAAACTACAAGTAAAATGTAGTTTGACTCGGCCCCTCAAATGAGTGTCACGTGTTATCGCGAGAGTTCCAGCAACTGAGGCTTTGAGTCACATCTATGCTTTGCTTTCAGTATATTTATCTTCTCTTTCATGACGGGAGGTGTTAGGTTAGTATACATGTAGTTGTTGTTGTTGTTTAAAGATTGGACATGTATGAATTAGATTTTAATAGCAGTGCTTAACTATCTTGGATGACTTTACTTGTTTCACGGTATGTTTATGCTGCTTCGCTAACATTTCCGTGTAAACACCAGGTTACTTTCATTTCTTCATGGATAATTATGATAGCATGGTCAAGCCAGTTTGTTATCATGGACGTGTTTTGTAAGCTTATAATTCCAAATATGTTTATAATCCCAGTTATGGAATCCAACAGCAGATGTTCTGCAGATCAGTGTATTTGTTTGTGATTTCTTTACTTAGATTAATAAAGAAATAAAAAAAGAACATTGTTTTGTGGGACTTTAAAAGGTTCTTCAATGGCACCAGGCTTTGGTTCTTAAGTGTCTAAACATGCTGTCTCTGCAGTCACTGTATCTGAAACAGCCACTATTTGATAATCGTATTCATTATGTTGTGTGGAGTCAAGGCAGCTCCAGCATGGACTCAACGGCGGAAATATTGGAGGACAACCTAGAGAAGATTTTGAAGGGTGAGGGACTGGAGGTGAGAGAGTTTGATTCAGTTCCTGAGCAAGTGAAGCCTGTCACACTGAGGAAAAGCGTGTGTTACATTGTCGGCGCAGTTATCTTCAACTCAAAGGTAAAGATGGTGACATTGTCTTTGTCTTTTAGAGTCTGTCCAGTGTCGGTTTATTACAGACAGCCCTCAGCTAAATGTATCTTAATGAGTTCCACTAATGAGCTGTAGAATTTGACTGGGAGCATGACAGTTCTCTCTTTTCACTGGCAGAAAATAGTTTGGTAGCAAGGCATAACATTAAAGAGGCTTTATCTTACACTTCACAAAAGCCAGTTTAAATTAAAATAGCTCTCCAAACATTCAGGACATTTTATTCAACAGAAAATCTCTTGGTCATCTTTGACATGATCCCGATATTGAAAGATCTGTCTTTTTTTTGGATTTCCAGGATAGATTTGAAAATATGAACATAAGTGTATACCCAAAAAAAAAAAAAAAAAAAAGAAAAAAC
>NW_015542353.1:220948-236055 GCF_001515605.1 Sinocyclocheilus anshuiensis
CCCAAAAAAAAAAAAAAAAAGGAAAAATCCTTCCAGCTGACACATCTTACCCGCTCTCCCCTATTTGTATATGTAAACAGATGTTAAAATACATACCTCATCAACATATTCAGATACTTCATCTGTTTTCAATATTTCTGAATGTTTCACTACCTGTGGTTATTGTCAACTTGTGCATGTATGTTGGTTTGCGTCATACAGGATGAGGTGTTAATGGTTCAGGAGGCAAAGAGAGAGTGTTATGGCAGATGGTATCTCCCTGCGGGTCGCATGGAGGAGCGTGAAAGCATTCTAGAGGCGCTGCAGAGGGAGGTCAAAGAGGAGGCAGGAATAGACTGCCAGCCAATCACACTGCTGCTGGTTCAAGAACAAGGACCAAAGTGGGTTCGCTTTGTCTTCCTCGCGGAGGAAACAGGTTTGAATCAGTAACTGATTTTTTAGGGCAAAACAATATAAAAAAAAAAAAAAGTATTGCAATATGGCATAGTGCGACTGTTAAAGTTCGCAGACTGTGATTTAATTATATGCTAGTGGTTTCAGAGTGAAGTGTGGCACTGATACAGTGTTTTAGTGTCTCAGAAAGACTTGGTCCTTTTACTGTGAATTAAGCCCCTCTGAGGTGCTATTTGCAGGAAACCCATCAAACCAAAAGCTCAATGGTATACCATTTGAAAATTAAGAAAAATAAGACGTAATATTAGTATTGTAATTTTACAGTAAAATACAATTATTTTTAGTACTTGTTTTTTTTTTATTTTACAGTACAGTAGCATTATTACAATATTTTTTTTTGTTTAATATATTTAACAACATTCACAATAAAGTCATAATTATTCATGTTTTATAGTCATATTGAATTGTGGGAAAATGGCCTATGAAAACTTGAGTGGAAAGATTTTTTTATTTTTTATAAAACTTTGTTTATGTAATGATTTAAGTTGGTTTTTGTAAAGAGTTTTTTAAAGCTCAATGGTATACCATTTGAAAATTAAGAAAAATAAGACGTAATATTAGTATTGTAATTTTACAGTAAAATAAAATTATTTTTAGTACTTGTTTTTTTTTATTTTACAGTACAGTAGCATTATTACAGTATTTTTTTTTGTTTAATATATTTAACAACATTCACAATAAAGTCATAATTATTCATGTTTTATAGTCATATTGAATTGTGGGAAAATGGCCTATGAAAACTTGAGTGGAAAGATTTTTTTATTTTTTATAAAACTTTGTTTATGTAATGATTTAAGTTGGTTTTTGTAAAGAGTTTTTTAAATATTTTTATATTTTCTTTGCAGATACACTCCCCGATAAAATAATTTAAATCATTCCAGAATGATTCATTCTTTCCAAATAGAGCTATTTAAGTCATCTTGTTAAAATATTATTTCATATCACAATATATATTGGAAAAAAATATTATTTTTTTACCCCAATAGGCAACTTTTTGATCTCTACTTTTAAGTTTGTAATAAGCCAACACAATTTTTTTTACTTCTGTAATTTTTTTTATTTTTATTTTTTTAAAGGTAAAATGTTCAGTAGTTATCCAGTTAAGTAATTTATAAAGCAAGTACTTTTCAACAAGGAAAACATTTCTTTTATGTCATTGTGCCACCAGGAGGCTCTCTGAAGACAACGGCAGAAGCAGATTCTGAATCCCTTCAAGCTCAGTGGTGGGACCGCGAGTCCCCACTTCCTCTTCGCGGACGTGACATACTGCCCCTCATTGATGCTGGGATAAAATATCGCCGAAATCCCTGGTTCCCTATGTTACAACCTGTTGACTTCCCTTGTCAGGTTATCTGCCAAAGACTTTTCCTCACATTCATCTCCAGCAACGGTAACACAGACACCAGCGATGAGCACCGCCTGTGGCTGCTGATGAGCAGCAACTATGCCACTCCTCATCCCAGTCTTCCTATAGCACTATCAGTTAATGCATTCGACACAATCCCACGAGCTGTACACAGACTGGTCAAGGAGTGCGTGCCTTCGTCATCCATGCACGTTCACACATGTGGCATTCTGGGAGTGCAGCACAATGGGAGAATTCCAGGAAAAACAGACGGGGTCTGCTTTAACACACTTGTGTTGCTGGAAAATTCAGAGGACGGGGCTGAAATCAGCAGCCCACCACCATTGGAGGGTGACGCTTACAGATGGCATGAGGTGACCAATCAGAGCCTGAGGGCAAAGATAATACAGAGGATTAAAGAAGAGTCTGTTCTGCCTGTTCATAGTCTATACTGATGCTCTGCCACCCTAGTAGAGGATCAGGACTAGAACTGAACCTGTATCTTCCACATGAGCACCAAGGCTCAACGTGTCTAAAGCATGCAACACAGTTTCAGCTGTGTGCTTCACTCATCTTTCGCTCTTTGGTGTCTGCTCTCCGTTCTCAAATTCTTAAAAATAGGCAGTTCAAGTTCTGAATAACCGTTTGTGAAAAGGAAGTGCACTTAATTATTGATTGCACACTTGTAGTGCACTTCAAATATTATATTACTTGCAGGTATAATATTAATGAAATAAGGACACTTAAGTGTACTTAAGAGACACTTATTTTGATGTGTCGACTAACATACTAAAACACGTCATTTTAAGTGTAGTGTGTTATTTATTATTGTATTTCAGTTTAATATATTTTAAATGTACTAAATTGCAACTTTATAACAAATGTGTAATTCCGAATACATTTAAATGCATGACATTAAAAAGTATATTGTCAAGTACACATTTAAAAAAAAGGTACAAAAGCTGTCACTGGGACAGCACCTTATTTACTCCTTATTTATATTTTTGTACTTATTTTCCCCTTATTTTTGCACCTTTTGAAAAGGCACCACCCCAGTGACAGCTTTTGTACCAATCTTTTTTCTGAGAGTGTTGTACATTTGGCAGTATACTTTATTTCAGAAACAATATAATTATGAAGTTACGTATAAATTGTTTATTTATTTAAACTATAATACAGTTAAATTAAAATGTAGATAACATGCAGTAAAGTGTCCAAAACATTGTTTAGTTCACACTTAAGTATATTATTTCTGTTTTAAAAGTATGCTGAAGTGTTTTTTTTTTCTTTCCACAAGGGACTCTCATACTTAGGCAGGTAATATAGCTCTACACAGAAAAATAAGGGGCCAGAATTGTACCTTTTGGGGTACAACAGCTTGTCCCTGGAGCAGTACCCTTAAAAGGACATATTTGTACCCCTAATAGGTACATATTAGTACCTTAAGGGTACGTATTACTACCCTAAAGTACTAATATGTACCTATTAGGGGTATGTCCTTTTAAGGGTACTGCTCCAGGGACAAGCGGTTGTACCCCAAAAGGTACAATATTTGAACAAACACATAGCATTGTCATAGCACTTCACCTCAGTCATTCATATGAATACTTTAAAGCAGCACTATGTAACTTTTTCTGTGTTCAAAATTTGCTAAATGTATATAATGAGCGAGTACATCATGAATTCATCTTCCAAACCGCGTTTTTGTCTTATTCCGAATCACTACGGTACACTTATAATAAGTACTTATATTTGGACTATTGTAGCCTGGTCGGGTCGTCACCGCTGCGGAGTAACACATACCTGCGTGAATCGCCAGAGACATAAACTTAGAGAAGTAGCTCCGGTTGGAATGTTCTTCCGCGGGATGCGTGCAGTTCTGTTTATTAACCGCTAGAGCGCCAAAAGTTACATAGTGCTGCTTTAAGAGTTTGTTTGCAAAAACAGATAACTCCGTTTTTATTAATTTTCATAAATCATGTTTTTTATTTTATGACATAGTGCTGCTTTAAGAGTTTGTTTGCAAAAACATAACTCCGTTTTTATTCATTTTCATAAATCATGTTTTTTTATTTTATGTTTTTATTGTTTTATTGTGTTAGCAGTATTTTTTAGTTATTATTATTTAATCAAAACAACCCAACTGCAGTTTGATTTATATTGATAGAAATGCAGGATAAAAAAAAAAAACACGATTTTTGAACATTTTTAAAAAAGTAGTCTGTTTTTGTAAATGAACTCTTCAAGTCTTGATACATGGGTGTATATTTGATGATGATAAATTATGATATTTAATATGAGATATGAGTTTAGCAAACCTTTATATCTTAAGTCCATCTTTGTTGGGTATTGCAGCATCAAATATCTATGTTTATTTTTATATTTGCGTATTACATTATTAACTAGTAATGCAAATATTTTCACTTTTCACATTATACTACATATATTACAGTTTTAAGGAGCAGTGTGGATGCATAGTTACCTCTGAGAAAAGAGCTCTACCTCCATGTCAGCCAGTTTGGTTATTGTTTTATCAAATCAATTATATAAGCAGTTCTAAGTTACATTACCAATTCTAAAATCAATAATTTCTCATAATGTGCATGAGGAAAGGATCTCACATGGTTTGTTTGCCTGCTGCTTGGAAAGTGTTTGAGCTTGATCTTTGCTTTATACTATATATGACCTATCCTGCTGTATATTTTGTAATAAATAGGCTATTATTGGAGTAACGTTGATGGGAGTTTTAATTCTACTAGTTAAATCAGTTTGTTCAAAGAGTGTCTGAGAGAAAGAATTTTCACAGCCTGCAACTCTGTTTTCCAATATTATCCAAATAGATTTGGCAAGAAATCATAGTGGCTTTCGTTTGATGAAAGTCATTATTGTCGTTCATGTGTTGGAAAATACGGAAACAGGAATCAGGTGTGAAGTCGAAAGAGAAAGTCATCTCATCCTCGTTATGGTGATCCCTGTTTTTGTCGATGCGCGCGAGAACCTGAGGCTACATATTATATCGATCATCAGGCAAGTCTTTTATCAACTTTGTTGTGTCTTTCTACAGAATGAAAGTATATAAAAATAAAATACGCGTTTGTTTACATTCTGAATAAACTTGTTTGCTTCCCGCGGTTGACATGCCACCGCACTTGGTTTATCTAAATGAAATAATTCTATAGTAAATGCGGATGAAACAATCGATTTCTGGTTAGCAAACCCTCTAAACAATTTTCTCGGTTTTGACTTTTATTCAAACATTATTTTTAAGATGTGTGCGAGAAGAATCATATGAACAGGTCTGACAAGTTGTTTGACATCGACGCTATCCAATACAAAAAACGCTCACCAATATCATGCATTTCATAAATGTTCAGTAGTTAACGATACACATTATTAATAGACATTATTCCTACATATGTTTAGAGAGTCTGTTTTAGGGTGGTTTCATTATGTCCCTGGAGGACACGGTGGAGATGCTTTTGAAGGGAGAGGGACTGGAAGTGACCGAGCTTCACTTCGCTCCTGAACAGAAGAAGCCAGTCACACGCAAAAACACATGCTTTGCTGTCTGTGCGGTCATCTTCAACTCTAAGGTAAGGTCAAAATTGCTACATAGTGCATACTTTGCTTGGAAAACGTCTTATGAAATCATCCTACCAAAAAACTATTCGGTTTTCCTAGCTAACAGGGAACGTTCTCAGAAGTTTGGCTAACGTTCTGGCAAGGTTCTCTCAAAGTTATAAACAAACGTTCTTCCAGTAACATCAGTAGAACGTTGGTACAAAGTTATCTGGTTTTCAGATGTTTAAAAGTTTGCAAAATGATCAAATAGAATGTTACCTCTCGCATAAGAAAGAAAAATAATTAAGTTATGAAAAACAGTTTTCATAACTTATAACGAGAGTGTTAGTAAAACCTGAACATATTTCTGTTAGCTGGTTTAGAGCTGAATAACTTCCTTAGGCTCTGTCAATAGATTAAATAAAGTATGTGTAAGCTTCTTTAAAAATGTGATAACACAAAGTGACTTAAAAAAAAATAGCCTAAGTAAAGATAACCGGCCTTCCTAATTAACTGTCTTGCTGTACATTTCAAAATTTAGCCAAATGCTACATTTTAAATCCTTTATTTGCAATTATCACATACATTATAGTAATTAATAAACCTGGTTATACCAAAAGGGTTAGGTACAGAATAATATTCCAGAATAAAGTTCATATTTGTGGCTAGGAGCTCATAAGAGTTACAAATTAAGTCAAAATACATGTACAATATGTTCTTACATCCATGCAAAGTAGATGTTTTCTCAATAATGTAAAATGCCTGTCTTTAAAGCAACACCATGTAACTAAGCCATGTCTTACACTTTAATAAACTTATAATAATCATTTATATTGTAGAGCTGTCAGTCAGGCCAGATTTTACCGAAAATTACATACGTTACATCAGAGAAAAGTAGCTCTGGCTATGTAATATGAAGTTTAATGTTAGTGTCACAACAAACTAGAAAAATTGACAATTAATCATTACAAATGACAAAAAATTATGACGTTATTTATTTGTCTATCCACTCTGATTGATATCGTGTATGTGTACCAAAACAACGTTCCTCTGCAAGTTGCATGCAGGTTTATTTTTTAACCACTTTAACTATTTCTGTATTTTATTAGTTAGCTTTAAGTTAGCATCGTGTAGCTTTAAGTTATGTGTGTTTTTGTTTTACAGAACGAGGTGTTGATGATTCAGGAGCCAAAGGCAGTGTGTCTTGGTTCATGGTATCTCCCTGCAGGTCGTATGGAAGATGGTGAAAGTATTGAAGAAGCCCTAAAGAGAGAGGTGAAAGAGGAGGCGGGAATAGACTGTCAGCCAATCACACTGCTGCAGATTCAAGAAAAAGGGCCAAGCTGGATCCGCTTTGCTTTTCTAGCAGAGAAAACAGGTTAGATATGTAAACGTTTTATAACTTGCTTATATAATTGTCACACAGTTGCTCAGTGGTTCTCTCATTGTTCTTCCATCCACCAGGGGGCTCTCTGAAGACGCCAGAAGAAGCAAACGCTGACTCGTTGCAATCTCAGTGGTACGATCGCGAATCTCTGCCTAAGAATATTCGTAAACGTGACATTCTCACCCTCATTGATGCTGGAATAAGATATCGTCAAAGTCCCTGGTTCTCAGAGTTACAGCCTGTCGACTTTACCTGTGACGTCGTCTGCCAAAGGCTTCTTCTCGTATTCACCTCCAGCGACGCTAACCCTGAAAACGGTGAGGAAGAACGCATATGGCTGTTGCTGAGTAAAGACTCCCAACTTCCTGTTGCGGCCTCCATCGAAGCACAAACTCTCGCATTCACAGCAAAAAAGCTGGTTAAGTATTGCATGCCCTCCACTTATGAGCAGCTAAGCGTGAACACCTGTGGGATTCTGGGAGTGCAGCACAATGGGAGAGCTCCCGGCCAAACCGATGGAGTCTGTTTAAACACTCTCGTGCAGCTGGAGTATAAAGAGGAAGAGGAGGAAATCAGTCTCGGCAGTCCACCCAAACCAGAGAATGCTGGTTTCAGATGGCATGAAGTGACCAATCAGAGCCTGAGGACTGAGATACTGCAGAAGATTCAGGAAGGCTCTGTTTTGCCTGTTCAAAGCATATGAATGGGAACGGAATAGCTTCTCCTGGATTCTTTACTGAAGACATTTAACACTCATGGTGCTGTGAAGTATATTTCTCCTCTGGCTACGGTTTTATTACAGCAGCTTTACCTCAACTATGTCCCTTTCAGCATTAATGCTGGCTTACACCAAGTACGATAACTATAACGTAACGATATAGTTTTTAAAATGAGTTAAATTCTAAATCTAAAAGAATAGAGGCATCCACACACCACTATAACAATGGCACAGAAGAATTACATAATTTTAATCACTTTCAAAACAACTTTTTTTCCAGCTGATTAATGATAAAAACATTGGCAGCCAATCAGAATCCATCCTGCTGAACAGACTTTTGTTTGTTGGTGTAGGCATATCGTTTGTATCATGTGGGCATTAAAGGGGTCATATGATGCGATTTCTATTTTTCCTTTTCTTTAGAGTGTTATGTAGCTATTTGTGCATGTATAAGATCTGCAGGGTTACAAAGCTCAATGTCTCCCACAAAAGGATTTATTCTATCTAAAAGAGAAGGCTGATCCAGACCGGGCTAAAACGGACTCATTCAAACAAGCCCCCACATGTCTACATCACGATGTGGAAATATTTGCGTAATGCCGCCCAAATGTGCACGCAAAGAAAGAAGGCGTGGTTTCAGGAACAGCAGTAGTGTTGATGCAGCCATGTCAGGGAGACGCTGTGTGTTTCTGTGCGAAAAGCAAAAGCACTTTATTCGGCCTTCTGGAAGTAGATGCAATTAGGAATCATTGGTTAAGATTTATATACACCAGAACAGCACAACCCAGATGTTTGAATTTGTGCAAGTGTAGAGTATCGCGTTGTGTGTGTGTGCGCGTGAGAGAGAGACAGTGTCACTCACAGTGGAGTCAGCTGCCTTAATCGCGGCTTGTGTGTACTGCAAATACATACGAGCATCATCACTGTGTCTGTCACGCGACTCTGTTGCCCTTTCGGGCTTGAACTGATGGTGAAACTAAGGACATTATTTACTGTCTTTACATTTATGTTAAAAGCTGAAGCTCGCGATTATGGAAAGGGGCGTTACATTTCCGACGCGTGCTTGTGATGTTCGGCCAATCACAATGCACTGGGTCAGCTGGCCAATCAGAGCAGACTACGCTTGTCGGAAGGAGGGACTTTGTAGAAAACGACGTGTTTGAGAGAGGCACTACAATAATGTACAGTATTTTAAAAATAATGTGTTTTTTGAACATTAAAGCATGTCAACATATTCTGTTATACCAAATACACAAAATAATGATATTTAAAATAGCATCATATGACCCCTTTAAGTATGGTCTCTGTTTTTGGTGTTTATGAACTGTCTATTTTGAATGTTTTAGCAAGTGTAAAGTGAAGAAATGTTTACATTAATAATTAAATCACTCATATTTGCATATGAAATTCCGATAGGTCTTTCTTGCAATCATTTGCATACTAAAATGTGATTGCTTATTTCTTTCTAACATTAATAATATTTTGTGATATAATGGAAGGCGCCACAAAAGCCGTGTTATGTGTTTTTCTTATACACAGCTGACAAAAAACAAGGCATATGCCAATAAATCAATACTGACGATATTTATTTTAATTATACGTTTAATCACTTCATGTTATTCCAGAGCGAATTTTCTTTTACATTCCTAAAAATCAAAATGTAGTAACGTTCATTTTTGACTGATGTCAAGTTTTTCTTTTTTTTAAACTCCTCCCACCCAAACACATGTCATATAGAGACTACACTTCACAATTCAGTTAATTCCCAATAAACAGAATCAAGTCTCCTGCTATAAATATTCCAAATTAATATCCAGTTTCATTCAAAAAGTGGTCACATTATGAATTACATAAAAAAAAAAAAGTTGCAGAATCAGTATCACGTGGACCCTCATATTGATGGTTTTGTCTTAGTAAACATAGTACATGGAAACATTCATATTATCATAAGTTATTTTTTGTTTCACAACTTCAAATGTAGTAACGTTCATTTTTGACTGATGTCAAGTTTTTATTTTTTTTAAACTCCTCCCACCCAAACACGTCATATAGAGACTACACTTCACAATTCAGTTAATTCCCAATAAACAGAATCAAGTCTCCTGCTATAAATATTCCAAATTAATATCCAGTTTCATTCAAAAAGTGGTCACATTATGAATTACATAAAAAAAAAAAAGTTGCAGAATCAGTATCACGTGGACCCTCATATTGATGGTTTTGTCTTAGTAAACATAGTACATGGAAACATTCATATTATCATAAGTTATTTTTTGTTTCACAACTTCAAAACTACCTTGTGCAGCAAAACTTTTCATGAAGCTATATTTAGTTTCTGTATCACGACTGCATTTAAAAGAGTTGAGACCACAGAGACATTTGATGCAATGAAATCTGCATGAATATTTTAATTTATTGCTGTGACAACAGAATTAAGCATGTATTGTGTACAGTTGCCAGACCTCTGTAGAAAATAAAGATCTGTTGTGAGTACCGGCCAATGGCAAATCACAACCACACAAACCTCTCTGGCCCTTTGATTCAGCCATATAACATACAGAAATACAAAACAACACTGATTATTCACAGGCTTTAGAAAGTAGATTAAAGATACATAAAATTACTTTACACGCCATTATGATATACTTAAACAACTCCAGTTTGTATTTCAGAAAGAAAAGTTGAAGAGGGGATGAGCAATTGCCTAAAATTGATAGTGTAAGAATTCTGATCTGATCAGGTTTTCAGTAGCATATCTGAATGCAAAAAAAAAAACATTCACAGAGGTAACTGACTGATTGGGCCTAAAACTTCTATAAAATATAGAATATAGTAAAAAACTGAAATAGTGTGCAAGAGACAAATATTTTTTTCTATTGCTTCCACTTTAAGTGAAATGTAATCATACAGCAAGATGTGCAGCTGTGGAGAAAAAGCGACTTCGTACATCACAGTCATTGTGAAATCCTGTAGCAGCAGTCTGAATTTTTAAAATATTTAATCTTGGGCAAAACTGCCATCAGACAGGTTGACTCCTCCCTGACAACATTAATCAAAAGTGACTTGTATATCTATAAATATTGCCACTTAACTCAGTTCTGTGCAAATCCACTTTCTCCCAGTGATGGAGTCCTCCAACAGATGTTGTTGGATGCTGATCCGTTGTATTGTCTTTGGTTTCAGCATCATGAGTTCACTGCTCTTCTATGGGTAGTTTGACAAATGCTATAGCAGCCAGTTCCTTGCAGAACTCCTCCAGAACTATCACACCCTTCAACAGGGTCACATGATCCACCCTGACAGAGAGAACAGACCCAAGTATTAAAAAAATGTCAAAACATTTAGTCAGTCTGACATTTCCACATGTGGTGGGGGGGATGGATCAGCACATGCAAAGCATGCAATGACTGTGGCAACTTTAACATTTGCACTTGGCTCACGAGATGAGACAAAATACAGATACTTGGTTCACTAGAACGAGACAATATTTTAATACTATTTTAATACGAAATTTTCATTGACAAAATATTTGTCTTTTAATTACAAAAAGTAAAACAATGCAGTTGTATTTTGAAATATTTTAACTAATCTAGGGCTGTAACTAATGATTATTTTGGTAATCAAGTAATCTACTGATTATTTTGACAATTGAGTAATCTGATATTTTTTAGTAACACAAATAGACCTAAGTGAAAACCAGGCTTTAGTATGACTATTTATATATAAACTAACGATGAGGCAATAATAATTGGCTCAAATAAAATATCAAAACCAAGTAATTACATGGTTTTATTGAACAACACTGTTAAAATACATAATGTAATATGCCTATACATAATATGAACATAACCGACTTAAGTATATGTATTATAACAAATACCTGCAGAGGGCGCCAACGGCCTGGTGACATTTCAATTTACAGCTTGATTAAACAATGTTTAAATCCATTTAATTTTAATATTTGGCCACATGCAAACTCAGAAACCTTTATTTTGAAATCGCGATGTACAATAAACGGCATATTTAGACATAGGTTGATGTATTCTCCTGTGTTGGCAAAGGTTTATAAATGATTTGTTACAAATCTAAACAATTTATGTTCTCGCTGTCCCGTAAATGAACACTTGATTTAGAAGCAGCTTTTTCAACGTGTCGCGCTTCTCTATTCACCAGGGCTGCGACTCTGTCTGATTGGCTAGTAATGTTAGTTTGGTTGAGAGTGAAAGCTGTGCTCCTCTCATACCATTGGTGGGTGAACTCATGGACTCAAAAGTGATATCAACAAGTTTTTTTTTTAAATGTAGGATGTTTTTTTTCTGCAGCCAAACGCTGCACGCCGGAAATCCGGCAAGGTGCCGGAGAACTTTAAGCCCTGTAGTTGCAAAAGTCAGAGCCAGTCTGCAGATTTAAGTTGACAGATTTCAAAGAAAATTTTGAAGTGTATGGTGGGCACATTTGGAGAATATCTAACCTGTTTACAATTTTGAGCTGATTTTAGAACACATTGTTTACATTTGTCAAGTGTCTCCTAGCATCAAGAGGCATGTTCTGCATGAGTTTGTTGTGAAAGTCTTACATTGTCTCCTCCTCCAGTCCCATCAGCTGTTTCCTGATCATCATCAGTTTGTCTGTCACATTGTGGATGTGTTGAACCCTCTGCATTAAATCCCCGATCACCTGCAGGAAAACACAATGCTCTTGTTTTCCTGATAAATGAGGCAGACAGGGCTGCTGTTCACAAAGTCTGCAGCTGACACATCGGCCAACCAGCTTTCATTCACAACAACATGAGTATTTCTCTCACACACTGGCAGCTTTTTACACGGTTCTCACCCTGACTAGAGTGGAGAAGAGCGATCGCGCTCCAGGGCTCAGGCTGATGTACGGGTCCAGCAGGTACTCGTGCAGGTGAGGGTGAGGAAGCACAGCTAACTTGGACAGAACTGACGTCACCTGAAGATTCAGCTCATACGGCTGGCAGAGGGAAACAAATTGAGAAAATACAGTGAAAAAAATAAAAATACGGATTTTTTTTTTTTTTACTAAATTAACTAAAATTTTTCAAATTCATTGACTATACATTTAATTTACAGGTCCTATGAAGTATTAAGATAAGCTATCAAACTTTTTGAATGCACTTCAGCCATCTATCCTGACAAAAAGTTTTGCACGTTTTACTATTCTGAAAGCAAAATTAAGACATGATAAAATGAAAATCTGTTTAGGTCTACTACTCTACCTGCTCTAGTATGCGTGCAATCCGGTTAAACAGGATTTGCAGGAAGTGCCCTTCATAGAAGTCTGTAGCTGGGTTGGTTTCAGTGGTTTTGGCAGAATCTGGCCAGTTCCAGTCCCGTGAAAGAGCAATACATTCTTTTAACTAGTGAGAGAAAGGGAGGACAGTTTCAGTGTCAGAATATTTGAATACCAAACCGAAAAAACAGTTTTTGCTCAAAGCTGACAGTTGCTGTACATTTGGCATTTGTACACTACACAGTAACACACATGACCGGAGTATGAAACATAAAAACACTGGCTTTTATTTTGTTTTTTGTTTTCAGTGTGTCAACTCACCAGTTTGTGTGCATCATGAACATATGTGTCATATCCTGCTCCCTGCACCAGATGGGATGTTTTTGCTTCTTGGGGCACTAAACACAAGAAGCTAATAAAATTAAAAACAAATTAGAATCAACGTATAGACTAGTAATCGACCAACATCACACATATAATCAAGACCAAATAACTATATGATATTTGACCACTCTCAAAATATGGGAATGTGTCGATATCTGTGTCATATCAGCCAAGAATGTAGTGTCATACTTGACAAGAACAAGAATATGTGTGTGTATATACATATATACATACATACACTACCGTTCAAAAGTTTGGGATCAGAACGATTTTTTATGTTTCGATCTATATATGTGTGTGTATATGTATACATATATGCATGCACACATATATACTGCGTATGTGTTTACAATTTTCATTCTTTGATAAATAGAACGCTTAAAACAGCAGCATTTATTTGAAATAGAAGTGTTTTGTAATATTACAAATTTCTTTCACTTTTAATCAATTCAATGTATGCAAAAGTATTAATTAATAAAAATTCACAGGTTTTGGTTGAAGATCTGCTGAACTTTAGTGTAACAATACGTAAAAATACAGAAAACCAGACTGGGCACAAACACTTTTTCACAGTACTGTAAGTGCAGTACAGTAATGATGCTACTATGAACTTTAAAAATTCCGTTTTTGTATTACAAACCAAAAAGTTAATTGTCTTCTAAAGATACCTATTGACGATGTCAGCAACTTGTGTGTGCTCACTGGGATTACGTCTCTCTCTGACACTGGGCAGAGACAGAAGAGGCTCCTGGCCTCCGAACCCACTGTCTTCATACATGTCTGTGAAGAAGGGATCCTCTTCCAGCCCCCTGATGGAGAAACACAATGAGAGATCAACGATAAGCCACCATGAGAAGTAAGAGAATCTGTGTTCAGTCTCTCTGCTCACTCAGACTCTTCCAGGACACCACTCTCGACTCCATGTCTCTCGTCCGTGACCCCTGACCCGGGCAGCCTGTAGCTGCGCTTCTCAAGGTTACGCAGCACCAGATTGGTTAAGATGCTCTTGCTGGGCTTCTGTAGAAGCTCCTCAAAGAGACGTAACGTTGTGATACTGATCTAACAAAAGGCAAAAGAAACACTGTAACACACAGTGATGCTCTCCACAGTGAAAATGTATTAATCATTTAGCCCAGTTACCTCGTCTGAGATGTGATTGCAGTGTTCAATAAGGCGGTAACGTAGAATGTGTGTATGCGTGTCCTGTCGCTGTTCACAATGTGTGTCGCTGCCCAGCAGAAACTGAACCAGTTCCTCCAGGAGCACAGGAGAACGTATGTGACGTACAGAGCAGGAAAGCAGAGCGGTGTGTACCAGGATCCCAACCTCTGACCTGGACGACCAGAGTTTAAAAATGAGTATTACTCTTCCTGTCATGCTGCAAGCTCACAATTCTGATTAATGTGTTCTACTCACATCTGAAGCAGATGAGGCTGAATGACTCCTTTAAGCCACTGAAGGTGAATTGCTCTGGCCATTTTAACACCAAGTACCTACAGGAAAAAAAATACATATGCATAATTAGGTGCAATATGTTTATAATCATTATGACATTATTAAAAAGTACATAAAAAACAAATACAACTTAAAAAACAATCTTCAAACATCACATAAACAAAACTAAGCAAAAACAAAATAAAACAAAAAACCTATTTTCTTTTTCTTTTTTTTTTTAAAGTAAAAAACAAAAACAAATACAACTTCTTTAAAATAGCTTTCAAACATCACAAAAACAAAAAGCAAAACCAAAATAAAGCAAAAAAAGTAATAATAAAAAAATAAAAAAAAATAAAAAAAAAATATATATATATATATTTATATATATATATATATATAAAAGTAAAAAATAAATACAACCTATTTAAAACAGCCTTCAAACAAAGTAACAAAACAACAAACATAAAAAATGAAAAATCATAATTATTAAAAAAAAACAGAAAAAATGAATACAACTTAAAAACAGCTTTCAACTATCGCAAAAAAAAAAAAAAAAAAAAAAAAAAAAA
>NW_015542353.1:236276-264187 GCF_001515605.1 Sinocyclocheilus anshuiensis
CAAAAAAAAGAAAAAAAAAAAGAAAAAAAGCTAAAATAAAACAAAAAAGGTAAAAAAACAAAATATAAAACAAAACAAAAACAAATACAACAAAAAGCAGCTATCAAATATCACAAAAAAAGATGAAAAAAAAGAACAGAATGAGCTACAATGTGGACCAGATTTTATGGGGAAAGTTAAATTTGTCTACTTGTAAGCATCGTCAAGGTTTTGATATTAAATCTGAACAAATTTGATCTGAACATATTTTAATAACTTGTAATTCTCAATTACTGTTATTTTGAGGTTGTTTAAAGCTAGTGTACTTACTATTAGCTATTTCTGTCAGGACCACTATCATCAAAGATGATTGACAATTAGCATACAGTTTGGATTGGCGGTATGGTTCGCTACGCTTGATATTTGGAAACTGGAAATAGTGTCTTACACTCAGCAAAGTCAACTTTATTCAGGACATTTTTCAAACTTAAACAAATGCGCACACGTGATCAACACAAAAATAATGATTTTGTCAAACCCTTGATGCTTCCTTGGTGAGCTCACTGCAGTAGTCCAAAAAGCAGAAGAACCTGTGGACGTTCTCACTGCCAGGAAACGATTGGTTCTCCTCTGTACTGTCCTGTGTGAACTGATCCCTGCAAAACCAACAACACATCTTCAGGATGAATATTTGCAATAGGCAGATAAGAAACATGTCCACAAATAAAGTGAGTGTAAACACTTCATCGCTTCATAGCAAACACACACCTCCAGTGTGCGCCGGAGTAGCTGTGAATGTCTGCAGGGTTGAGTGATGAGGGTATGAGGCAGTAAAGTTCAGTCAGTCTCTGAGCGAGTAGATGACACAGTGGCGTTTCCTCAGCCAGCAGATGTCCAGTGTCTTCTTGTGGTAAACTGACCAGCAGCAGCAAACTCTCCATGGATCTGAGCACAACACGACTTTTCTAAGAGCGAGAGGGACAGAGAGTCTCATTAAAACTATGATTATGAACTGCAGTGCTCTGGGTACAGTTGTCTGGCCAATTCTAAAGATGTGTTCACACGCAAGTCTGATCTAATAAATGTCACAGAAGTTCACAAATTAAATTTGATGTAAAAACTATCTACACCAAGTTGCATATTTGCCATTTTATACTTGATTATGAGAGTGAAATTCATTGGCTTTAATGCACAACACATCACTGAACTATAAACTGTATTTTTACAAATATGTAGCAAACAATTTTACTGGTTATTGTTTAACACATGGGTTCTTGGCCAAACCAAGGAGCGACAAGGATAATTTTCTCTAACAGAGAAAGACAAGAGGGTGTAAATTAGACATTATTTTTGAGGGTCCACTTCACAGAGTATATGGCAACCTAATTTTTCATCAAAACATTGGGTATAGATTCTGTGACTCTACTGTATATGTTGTCTAAATCTTAAAAATGGTGCATAAAAGTGAACAAAATTAAAAAGTACATAAAATTAAATGCTCCAGATTCAAAGAGCAGGCAACTAACTGTAGAGGAGACTCAAGTCTAAAAAAATAGCAAAAAGTAAAACTTCTAGACCTTCACCATATAAAATTAATAATTACTAATTAAGTAATTCAATTTAACAAACAAAATGTATATCAATAAATAAAAAAAATCAAATACTTTATTCTTAAAAGTTTTCTTTTCTTAAAAGCAAGGGGCCAACTTTTAGGCCTTCGCCAGACAAAGTTAATGTATATTAATAAATAAAAATCAATTAAATACTTTATACTTTACTTTTATTCTTTATTATTTTGTTATAAACCAAGGGACCAAGAGCTTGAGGGTCTAAAGAAGAATTGAAAGAAAAAGATTTTACAAAATGTATTTTTAGGCCTGTCAAAGTTAACATGTTAACCTAATACATTAACTAAGTAAGTTGAATGAAATCATTTTAATTTATAACTTAATTATCACTAAATAATTATTTTATTTTAATGCCAGTTTTAGTTCTTGTTTTAGTTTGATTAACAATTAAACACCAAGTGTGCATATAGTTTTGTGAAAACTATTACTAAAATAATTCTCCTTTATTGTGGTGTACATAAATTCAGGAATATTTTTTTGTTTTTGTTTTATCTACATATATACAAGTCTTTGAACAACATAAGCTGCAATTTTTTTCCCCCATATGAATAACAGTATTCATATACAATGCCTAAATCACAATAAATTGGCTCATTTGGGATGCATTGTGTAAATTTAAATTAACTTTAAACCTTCAAAGGTCAGACTTGATGTGAACAAGTCTCAACAGCTCTGTTTAGTTGCACATCCAACCCATCCTACATCTCTTCACAATGACTCACCTGACTTTTCCCCAGGTGCATGAGTACAGGGATAATGCCTGTGGCTGTCTGAGGTGAGCTGGAGGGATGAGCTCCGCTCCGGGCCGAACAGGAGGAGGCAGTGCTGGAAGAGGGAGCCCTCTCGGGACTGGAGGCTCCACTGCAGCCCTCCTCCATAGCCTCGTCTGAGGTAGAGCTGCACCTCTTCTGAGAGTCTTTGGTAATCTTTGTGATGGAGATGTGGGTGTGTTTGTTATTCATTTATCACAGCTTCACATTCTAAATGAGTTTAAATGACAGTCAATGCAGTAGTGAAAGAAGACACGATGAAGAAAGTACCTCAAGGATATAGTTGAGGACATAAGGGTCTTTTTTGACACGAGTGCAAACAACAAAAAGAAACTGAGACTCCTCTGTTTCAGTCTTTGAATCAGGGAGTCCACATAGATGAACTAGTTTCTATAACAGAAAGTGACAAAAAAGAAAATTTTTATTTTATTTTGAAGGTACAATTCATAGGAATGCAACCTAATTTTCCATACAAATGGATGGAAAAATGGATGCTTCATGCCATAAAAATAATGATTCTACTGCATATGCTATCCAAATGTTAAAAATCTACATTACAATAAAAAATCAAAATCATGATAAAGTGTACAAAATTAAATTCTGACAAATAAATAAATAAATATAAACAAAACAATTTCTATTGCTTCAGTTTTCATTTACTGTTATAATACATCTGTTATTACTTGCACTACTGTTCAAAGGTTTGAGGTCGGCAAGATTTTATTATTTTCTTTTTTAAACATTGGATGCAATAAATTTATCAAAAATGACAGGTAAATATATATATCTATTTCAGATAAATGCTGTTTATTTAAACTTTCAATTAATCGGAAGAACTAAAAAAAATGTATCACGATTTCTACAAAAATATTAAGCAGCACAACTGTTTCCAACATTGATAAGAAATGTTTCTTGAAAACAAATCAGCATATTAAAATGATTTCTGAAGGATCATGTGACACTGAAGACTGGAGTAATGATGCTGAAAATTCAGCTTTGATCACAGGAATAAACTACATTTTAAAATATATTACAATAGAAAAGAGTTGTTTCACAATATTCCTGTTTTATTGTATAGTAAAAATATAAAACAATATTCTCAACCCCAAACTTTTGAATGCATTTGTACTTTACTTACATCAGTTATTATAACAGTTATTTTACATTTGAAAACAGTTTTTAAAAACACTTATTGTTCCAAACCCATATATATATATTTTTTTTTTTTCAAAGCAACAAGAAATTTTCATGCAGCTCTTTTTCATTCGATAACAGTCATCCTACTGATAATGTCATACCTGTACGGGCCGATAGACGTTGATTAAATGCAGCACAGGTTTCTGAATCTGGCTCAGGACTTTAGAGAAGAACAGCATCACTTGTTTACTCATGCCAGGAGGATACTGTACAAAGAAACAATATTTCAGTTCAGTTACATCTTTAAATATCTTTAATCTCTGTCTTCAGGCCGTGTTCTCGTACCTGTGCTTTTCCCAGCGTGCAAAGTGTCTCTAGTATTTTGTGCTGGAGCAGGTACTCCATGCAGGGACCCGTTTCCTCTCCTTGCTGTGTCTCCTCAAACACCAGGATGTCCAGCATCTGTCTGAGACGCCATGGGATGTCTGTCTGCTTCACCGGACGAGACTCATCTTTGTGCATGAGACAAACATACTATTGAAACTTTTTTTTTTTCTTTACCTTTCCTCTTTTTTTCCCTAAGGCATGGCATAATTCAATGTTTAACACACTTTGTGTGTTATAAACACTCAAATGCATAGTAAATTACTGCTTAACTTGAATTTACACATATAGTTTTACCTGTAGTTTCAATGTAATAGTTGGTTATTGCTTTCCAGTGATCCACAAAAGAGTCTAGCAGGTTTATCGATGGCTCCCTCTGTAAGAATCAGAACAGAATCAACTGTATTTTCTATTTTACTGAAATTACACTTTATTGATTCTATACGATCACTAAACACTGAGTTCCTGTAAATGCTAAATCCTTCACTGTAAAACATAAAGGTGGTTTTGAGTAATAAGCATAAAAAAGAGGTTAAATTCATGGATAAGCAGTTAGATGACTTTTTATTTTATATACACACTACTTTTCAAAAGATTAAGAAAAAGACTTGTTTTGCCACCTGGTTTACATTTTGTTATAAAGGCAAGATATTTTAGGTGTGATTTAGGCATAGAAATATTTTATGTATGTTTATGACTGTGTGTGTGTGTGTGTGTGTGTGTGTGTGTGTGTGTTTAAGCACATTTTTCCCTCTTCCTGTCAGAAACTTGTCCAGACCTGCGCATTTCTGCACCTTCCACGTGAACATACTCTCAAATGATAAACCCAACAGTGTGTGATCAATAAAAACTCTCACATATATCGTTTACTATTTAGAAATACCACATCTATGAACTTAATAAACAATAAAAGATAGTAAATCACCGCAAGTCTAGTGTTTAGTGTACTGTGTTCAACTACTGTAGCACAAAAGCTAAACTTAAGACAAGGTATATATCTTCACATAAAGTACTGAACGTCGTGACAACACACTGACAATCTATGTAATTGCATATGTCGTTCATATAGAGCAGTTAAATAAGCCTATAACACTTTTATAAAGTTTGACAGAATTGTGCAACTGTCTCGAGAGTTGTTCTACATTAGCTAGGCTAAGCTAACAGGCTAGTTTAAAGACATTCAAGTCAGTGTTTACTTACTGTTTCCAAGGCCTGCTGCAGAAAAGCCGTCACTTTATTAAACATGTCCATAGCTGGATCCCAGCAGAGCTTATCAAATTTTATATGAAGTGTGAGACATCTTTATATCGTTATACAGCGCTAGTGTAGAGTGTAAACATTGTTTATGTGGCTGCTTAGCTTGAGCGATACTATCTGCCTGCAGTAGTGAGAGCAAACACTGACCCCCACTGACACGACAGCGTACACTACAGAGAAGACTGGGAAACATCACGAAAATTAAACATTTCATTTTCAATTTATGTTGAATTTATCTCCATATCTCAAAATTATCAAGTGCACCGCCGAAAATGTTATAAAATAGGCTATTAATTTGATAAACACCATAACACTGATAACATTTGAAAAGGTACCTTAATTTAGATTTCATGAGGGTTTTAATGAAATTTCCTGTGGGCCATCACCATGGTTACTCTTGTAGAAAACTAGTGTACTTAATTGTGTTGAGTGTATATTTGTAGTGTAGTTCGAATTTTTTAAATATATTAGTAAAGACTGTACTTGCAGATAATATAATCTTGCTGAAAGAAAAGACCACTTAAGTGCACTTAGAATACACTTTCATGACTTTTTTTTATGAACACACTTAAGTACACTTTTAAAAAACGCATATAATGTCAAATGTAGAGTTTTACTGTAATACAGTACATTATAAATGATTATAATAATCGTTTGTCGTGCTTTAATGAAGTGCATATTGACTATGGCTAACTTGTTAAAGCATGTGGAAAGTACTTGATTATAATTTTAACTGTAGTTTGTTATTACAGTTAATACAGGGGTATAGCATCTGGGTAAACACGTGCATATGGGCCTGGGCTGATTGGGGGCCTGCCGAGGGGGACCTTTTAATTAAAACAAGGGAACATGTATATATATATATTTTTTTTTTTCAGGGCTATATTGCTGCCATAGAATTGCATCATATTTTAAAACTATGTAATAATAAAAATAAAAAACTGTGAGGTTGATAGCTTGGTAGCTATTTGAAAAGACTGTAGCACATCTAGCTTCAGTGACACCTGCACCATTTTAATTCTCTTTCTTTCATTTTAATTCTCTTTTATTGAAAGACTATTGAAAGTAGCCATTCTTTCCACTGAGAATACATGAAGCCTTAAAGGGGTCATATGATGCGATTTCAATTTTTCCTTTCTCTTTGGAGTGTTACAAGCTCTTGTGTGTACTGCATCATCACTGTGTCTGTCACGCGACTCTGTTGCCCTTTCGGGCTTGAACTGATGGTAAAACTAACGACATTATTAACTGTCTTGATATTTACTTTGAAAGCTGAAGCTCACGATTATGGTAAGGGATTATTGTTGAAAACGACGTGTTTGAGAGAGGCGGGGCATAGAGGACCTACAATAATGTACAGTATTTGAAAAATTATGTGTTTTTTGAACATTAAAGCATGTCAACATATTCTGTTACACCAAATACACAAAATAATGATCTTTAAAATAGCATCATATGACCCCTTTAAATTAAACACTAAGGACATTGTAGATGAACTTGCCGAAAGAAAGGCGCAGAGAATTAAATTAAATTAATTGCAACAAAATGTGAGTAGTGAGTAGTTTTTTTTTTACTTTCTTTTTGTCTTTTTGTGTTTTGGGCCGCTGCACCGGGAGTGTGTTTGCATTAGTAAATATGGTACTGTTTAAGTGCCATAATATTTTAAGAATAAAGTCAAATATATGAGATTAAAGTTGGGTTATATTGCGTGAATAAAGTTCATTTTATGGTTCAAAAAGAGAATTTTTTAATTTTTGACTGATTTATGTAAATAATTAAACAATGTTGGCAAAGTTATTTTGTTGGCGTACTGAGGTTTCGACTGTTATGGCTATTTACTATTTACAAGCTGTTTTATTGACGATTTTCGAAACACTGATTCATCGATTACATGACACATTCATTTTATGAAGTTGTTCTGGGTTTTTTTTTTTTCAACATGTTTGTTGATATTCATTCATGTTTATTTCGTGCTGTAACTAGTAGAAAAGATGATTGATTCACATGCCTCTTGAACTGAAGTGAATGCAGTGATCTCACACCACATTAAAGAGCGGAAAAACACATTTATTTTTTGTATGCATGTTTGTATTGTTTGTTTCATGATACAATTGACAGAATTTAAAGGATATGATTTGCGTTATATTAAAACAAATCGCTTATTGTGGTTATTGGGTGGCATTTATACCATCAACAAAACAGCTTGTGACTAGTCATGTAATGGGATTTACCTCACAAAAGACAACAAGAAGCGCTGGAGCTCACATTAACCTATGACGTTTGGAGGGCGTACAAATATTGTTGCATATGGGCCCGGGGCTGACTTGCTATGCCACTAATTTTCATTTAATTGAACACAGGCTTATCACTGGCCTATAGTCCACAGCATTTATTTTTTGTATTCTGTCTACTATATTTTCATGTTTATGTAAACATGCACTGAAGTCTTTGGATGCTGCATCACATCTTGCTGGATTTGAATCATGAGTTTAAAGTGTTTAAATCAAGACAACAACACAAGAATCATTCAGTTTCAGCTCTAAGTTTATTGCATTTCATTGAATATCATTTAATGTATTTTGAACTCTTTGGTCATTTTATTTACCTAATTATCTTGAATATGTATTTGATTTCTATCTACTCATAAATCTGGTTTATAGCAGGTGTTAACTGTGATTAACAATCATTGCTAATGAAGGGTGGGGTGGGGTTGCTATAAACCATTAAAGCTCATTTGATTAGAGAGAATAACCACCCGTCCTCCTGTTGTCAACCACCGTGTCACACCCCCCACCAATTTGAAATCGTGTATAAAGATGTAGCTACTACTTAAGTAGGTTAAAAGCACTCAAGCATAAGTATTTCATATTAGTTTAAACTAATACATGTTCATTTAATTGCAATTAACATGCAATTAAGTGTCCGAAAACATTGCATTCAGTTCACACTTTTAAAGTCTATTCTTTTGATCTCAGAGAAAATTGAAATGCAAACTCTTGTTGTTTTGCACGACAGACAGGATGATAACAGCACGGTCTGACATCATCAGAATGATACTGTATCTACAGAAAACAAGCAGAAAAGACGAACAAGATTCCTAGACACAGAAATGAGGCTTTATCCAGCATTACTTTATTTATTGTAGAAATATGTTCATCAGTGGTGTTTTGGTTCTCCACAGTTATCTTTTGTACAGCAATATTAGGCCATCCTTGTCTTAACCAAGCTACCAAACTATACAGAAAAAAACCTTCCCTGAAGTGGGATCAATACCAGCAAAATCTCTTCAGCTGTAAAGACAAATCAAAGCTTCATTAAAAAAACATGGATAAAAAAACACGGTTAAGGCACATTATTAGAAAAGCTCGACACATAATATACTGTATGTGCATTGGAATAAAAAGTACAAATGTTGATAAATTACCACAGATTTGTGAGTCTTGTGAAAATAAAAATAACAAAGAGGTAATTACTCTTCAATAATCAATAATCAGTTAGCAATACGCATATCCTGTCTGATCTTCACACTGACGATTCCTGATTTTGACCACGACAATGACTTGACAAACCGCAAACACAGTTTAGGTCGGGTTCAAAACAGTGCAAAGTGATTTACATAAGGATAAATACTGTGCTATAATGATAAACATACAACTCTACTTTACGTAAATGTGCCACTCTCTAGACATAGAGTTATTCAATACCTGAAATGTTGGTGTCAAAGTTATCTTTAATTTCTGAAGAAATGTACATCAGTATCATAATCTTAAAAGACATTTACTCCAATTGTAAAATGTTTTGCGGTTGCTCCCTAACAATCTTGCGACTCGATGAAAGTTTGCATACTGACAGAATATGCTGATAAAAGAGTTTGTTTGGTCAGTTATTTTCGTAAAAGTACCACGTACCCCAAAAAAGAACACAAACTTGACAAATCCAAACCACTGCATGATCCACATGCTTGGAAAGAATATTATTTTCAGTGCAATATTATATTGACAATATGAGGGGGATGTGAGAGAGTCTTCTCTTGATGTCAACCTGAAGCTTTGGTTTCCCACTCCTACAAACACAATCAGAAAGTTTAGTATTTAAGTTTAGTTTACCATAAACTTAAATACTTTTACAGGGTTTCTGCAAGTTTCATGAAGGTAAGGTTAAATAAAGACATTAAATTAAATTACAGATTAAAGAAAATTAAAGGAATAAAGGGGACAAAATGTATCATGTTCTCTAAATGTAAATGTCTAAAGAAAACACAATGAATTCTTAAATCAAGATAGAAGCAAAAAGGAAACATGAAAAGAAGCCTTGTTTTTTGAAAAATGAATTAAAATGTAGTGGAAAAAAGACAAAAATCTGCCAGTGGGCTCAGAAAAGTCTTAGATCCAAGGGAAAACAAGTTTTCATTCCCCACTGACAGATGTTTTAAGCATAAACTCACTTAATTACTTTTGTTTAATTTCTCAAAGAACAAGACTAAATGTATGTAATTAGTTGAAAAAGTTAATAATACTGACAATGATATTCATTTAGTTGCAGTGCATGTAACATTTAATGGACTTTTTTAAATAACTTTATGAATTTAAGACTTTCTGCGATTTAAGACCTTTTAGTGGGTGAATTAAGGCTTATTAAGACCTTTTTAAGACCTGCAATTTTATTATTTTACTTCACCTTTATTTCAGTTGACAAAAATGTTTTAATAATTTATTTAACAATAATGACCCTGGGTGACATTTACTGAGGAAAATGAAATGTTGGTCTTATAATTTGTAATCATATAATTTGTGACCGTTAGTTAATCATTAGTTTAGTTTCTTCTGTGCAACACGGAAGGAGATATTTTGCAGTTTTTATTTATTATATTATTTATGAGATATTATGAGATATTTTGAGTTTTAATCATTTGTCCATTTAGTCCACAAGTCAAAAGCCCACCAGTCAAAAAAGTCAGAGTTTGGTTTTTGTTGTACCTGTAGCTTCATTATGAATTAATCTACCGAGTCATCTGGAAATCCAATACAATCATAAACTCATGAGGTAGCCTGTGCATTGTGCTCACGCTGAAGGAATCTTACCTTCCTCCTCTGGAAGACCCTGCCATGCTCCATAAACAGGGCAGACGGGGCTTTCTTCAGGGTGCTTTTTGCTGAGGCAGTTCTTCTCAAGAGTGGGGTCAGAAAGCCACCCTTTGAGAGACAAAGACAGAGGTGAGTGTTCAAGAGTGAGTGTGTGTTATGCACATTTCCTTTTATGGGATGAAATGGTGAAATATCCTGAATGACTCAAACAAGTCACAGTCATTGGAAAACATTTCCAAAGTCATCAGACTGCTCCAGTGAGTCCACTCATCTTTGCTTGATGAAGTAGGATGTAATGGTGGGTTAAAACAGCTCTTATCTGAGCGTTATTCTCTGCTCCTCTGGGAGGAAGTGGCTCCCAATCCAACCCACTGTAATTACTGAACTCACTACGGCAGCAACAACCGACAAACAAAGCACCAAACAGTAGCCAAAAATCTTTCAGTTTGGAACAAAAGGCTGAAATATGACACCAAACAACACCTGATAGTAGCCCAAAACGAGATCCCATCTTTGTCTCATGTAATTGATCTTGCAAATCAATATTAGCTTGTTGCAGTTACACAATCCAAACAACAGGTGGCAGTGTAATAAAAGTTCAGCAGTTCAGTCATTTACTGACACCCAACTACCACTTTAAACTGCTCTTATAAGCCCTTTCAAAAAATACTGTTATTACCATGTTTTTTTTTTGTTTTTTTTTGACCATGTTCCAAGGATAGATACCGTGGTTTTGGGGCATTACCTTGGTGCAAAAGGGTACTGTGGAAGCGCCATGATACAGTGATGGTAATGCCATCATATCAGGGTTATTAGTTAAACTTATATTATTTCAGCTAGTTGCTAAGGCAAATTTTTTTGTTGAACTACTAAAACTAAAATAAAAAAGTTATAAAAACTACATAGATACACTCTAAAAAATGCTGGGTTATTTTTTTTTTTATTAATTAAAAAAAACAAAACAATTTTTATATTTTTTATCCAAGTGCTGGTTAGTTTTTCTGTAACTAAGGTGCTGTGTCATTTTCAGTGTTGGGTTATTTTTTTTCTACCCAACCGCTGAGTTTAGCCTGTCTCCGACGAAACAACCCAGTTGCTGAGTTCCAGTCAGAGCATGGGTTTTTTGTGTCCTCTACAGGAGAGAGCGGTTCTCAGCACCTCTGATTTGGTGCACTTCTTCAGTGAAATAAAGGTTTGTATACGTTTTATTTCATTTGTAAAGTATTTACTGTGCTGTAAATTATATTATTTTACGCACCGCAACATAAGGACGAGATGTCAGTGAGCAGTCGCTTCGCATGATTGACCAGTGGTTTGAGTCTTACCTTTCAGATAGGTCCTTCAAGGTATCTTGGAGAGGTGAGGTGTCCAAGTCGCAACATCTAACTACTGGGGTACCTCAGGGCTCAGTTCTTGGACCACTTCTCTTCTCTGTCTACATTCTATTCTTTAAAAAAAAACTTGTCCCTTTTAGACTTGCACTATTAATTTACTGCTTGTTTTCTTAAAAACACACACAAAAAAACAACTAATACTAGCTTTTCTAATCTTTTTGTATTCTATCTATTTGTTTTCTTTTTATTTATTATACAATTAACAAAAGCAAAAAAGTCCTCTAACACTAGCTTGCTCTATTCTTTTTCTATTCTATCTGTTTCATTTTTATTTATTATATAATTAAAAAAAACCTTGCTACGTGTAATGCGTTAAGCTAACTGAGACTTGTTAAAAATCGCTGTAAAAAAACGGCCAAATTTTGACAGTAACATGCTGTTTTCCATTAAAACAGTGCATTCTGGGTAATATTTGTCATTTTCGAAAAAGTAGCCTGCTGCTATATATCGTCAATTAACAGCATTCAAAGTCGACACTCAGAGGCTGTGTTTCAAATCACACCCTACATCCTCATTCACTATTCACTACATGAGTTTACTAATAGTCCACCTGACAGAGAGAATGAGAACTAATGAGTGAATTCAGACACTGATGAACACCTGCTGTTAACAAGCAGATTCACTGATGGAAAGAGAAACAAGACAAACACAAGAACTACAGCTGACTTCAGCCACAGCCTTAGACGAAATCAGCTGAAGATTTAAACAACTCAACAAACAGCTTTACCAGCTTCATTCATTACTAACCAGACTGACTTTATTTCTGTCAGTCATCTACAGAAGATCTTATTGAGAAATACAGAGGTTTAGATGATGATGCTTTATTGTTTCGTTTGACGTTACCATTGTGGAGATCAGTGTTTACTTCAGTTGGGCTCCTGACCCTTGACTTTTAAACATTAGTTTTAGTTCAATTGCTATAACTGTGTCTTTATGATACAGTTGTTGTAGCAAAAGTATTATGGCTTGTCAGGTGATGTTGGTTGTTCTCAATAATCACCATCTAGTAGACTGACTTAGAATTTTGCTGGACTTATTTGTAGTCTGCTTATATGAGCGTTTTGTGTTTTTTTAATTTTTCTTGTGTTTTACAGCATGAGCTTGATCAGTGCTGTGACAACCAGAAAATAAGGATCTAACTGTTTGGGTTTAAAATATTTTGAACTACCATGTCATTAGGGCCTTTTGCACCGTGGGGACCTTTTCATAGTACCAGAACTAATTGTGGAACTACCCACTTTTTGGCGTTTTCGCACCGCCGGAACTGGGTGCGATTTTAGTACCGGACTGCCTTTTTCGAAACCAAATTAGCTCCTACTCCGGAGCAGGGTCCAACCAGCACAACTGCTACTAATCGTGACGTAAGTAGACATTGATTGGCCAAACGCGTACGAAAACGCCCTCACCCGCCATGATTCGATCACAGCATCCTCCATTCTCCTGTTAAAACGCCACGCACAAATGACAACACTGTTGACCGGCAGTCACTTCTTAGTACACACTCTCGGTGCAAATGCAACCCTTTAAATGGTACTGGGAAATAGTTCGCGCAAACTCATCCCAGTACTTTAATACTGTACATTTAGCTCTGGAAATAAAACAGTGCGAAAGGCCCTATAAACACTCAAAGAGAGACATCAAGAATCAGCAGATGAATCTCAACAATGGTGACAATCAAAAGCTTCATGCTGCAATGCATGCTGGGTACCACCCATTACTCCCAGCATGCATTGCGGCATTAATAAATTATGCTGCTGAATTGTCCACTTATTTTCTTGGATTCTTATGTGCTTTTATTTTTGCTTTTGTTTTTATGTTGAGTTTTAGTAGCATGTTTTGTGATGTTCAGAATTGATCTATTTATTTATTTATTTTGTGGATTGTCACCATTGTTGAGATTCATATGCTGATTCTTGATGTGTCTGTCTAAATTACAATAAAGCTTTTTTTTTTTTTAATGAGCGGTGTGTTTTAACAGTGTTTCATAACTGATGGCTCAGTAGTGCTTGTCCTTCTGCTTTAGTGTCAGTATTCAATAAGAGAAGAAACACTGGATAAAATCAGTGAATCAGGAGCAAGAGAACGATTATTCTTATCAATCTATAAACAACAACACCAGACTTTTTGTCTTTTATTCGTTTTTGCCATAACAAACATGTTTCAAAAACCCCCCAAAAAAGTGAATATTAAAAGGTCAAGGTTCAAGAGCCCAACTAAAGTAAATGCAGATCTCTATCATGGTAGTGAAAAAAAAACATCTAAACCTCTGTAACTCTCAATAAGATCTTCTGTAGATGTCTGACGGGAATAAAGTCAGTCTGGTTAGTAATGAATAAAGCTGGTGAAGCTGTTTTAGGAGTTGTTTAATCAGATCTTGAGAGATTTAATGCCTTCCTTTATTTCAGCTGATTTCATCCAAGGCTGTGGCTGGAAGTTTCATTTAAAACTGAGGATTTTGTTGTGGGGTTTAAAGGGTTAAAGAAAAATCAGCATGAAACGTAATTTAACAGTAATAAACTGTTATTAATTTACGGCAACACACTGTAGAAAAACAGTAACATGCTGGCAACCAGCCCTGCCAGTAGATTACCGTTAATTCAAGGAAAAAACAGCAATATACTATAAAACATAACAGTCAGATTTACCAAACAAACAAGTTAATTTCACTGAAATATTAGTGAATGTTCATAGAAAAAAAGTTATGAAAAGTCATGAACTGATAAGGAGAACAAATATTAATCTGAACTGTATTAATGTGTTTTTGCACAAGAGAGATCTGTTAGTTTAATGTAGTTTTGTGGGTCACCATTGTGCTGGAGAGTAGAGCCTGTGCTTCAGTCAATGATGAGCCACAAACTCTGCTGTTTTATTTAAAGGCAGTAACTGTGGAGTTGCTGATTCAGTGACCATCCGTTTATTAAGCATTTTAATACATAAATGTGTACTATTGTTAGTTAATGACATTCTACAAAGATTTGAGTAAAAGTCATGTTTTGGTTGCTTTATTATTACACTTTAAGTGTTTGCGGTTTTATATTAAGAAGTATTTCTTCTTAGTGGACTCAATTGAAATAAGTTCACTGTACTAACACCATATAAACACTAGTTTTTTTTAACTCGAATGGTTTGAAGCAATCGGTTTCCAAAATGAAATGAGTTACCACATGGTATAATCACGGTAACATACTGTAAAAATGAAGAGCTGTAAATTAACAGTACAATGCTGGCAACCACAGCTGCCAGTAGATTACCGTTATTTTACAGCACAATTTTTTACAGTGTATAGCACTTGCATATCATTGCTCTTTTGTTGATTTTGATTGCTTCCATTGTCCTCATTTGTAAGTCGCTTTGGATAAAAGCGTCTGCTAAATGACTAAATTATTATTATTAATTATTATGATGGAAATGCCATTTACCTTGCATAACATTTGTTTTTATTCGTTATAATACTATTGGTTATAATACTGAGTTTAATTTAATTTGATGTTAAAATATGTTCTCTAATCTCAGTACTGTTTGTTTATGGGCAGGTTTTGGAATCAGTCACGACATTTTTCAACTACGAGTTAAAAGCGAGACCGCGGTCTGAAGTTCGCAGCTCCCAGCAGCCCTTCACCGGCTCAGATTTCAGCGACACACCGGCACGAGAATTAGCACTATTTCGGTAAAAAGTGATTACAGAGAACGATTGAATACACTTAAATTAAAATTATATTTTTATATGTTAATTTTTTTATTTCTAAAATGCTTGTTGAATGAGTTTAAATGTATGTAATATTATACACTATACTGCATTCACCCAAATAAATTAAATTTGTCTTGTATTTTGTCCACGTGTTCTTGCTTAAAGGGGTCATATGATGCGATTTCAATTTTTCCTTTCTCTAATGTACAGTATTTGAAAAATAATGTGTTTTTTGAACATTAAAGCATGTCAACATATTCTGTTACACCAAATACACAAAATAATGATCTTTAAAATAGCATCATATGACCCCTTTAATAATAAATGTTCATCTTTTTATTATTGCTGTTGCCTCTAGTAATTCTGTGTGTGATTTTGTAATAGTTGATTTAAATAAAACAACCCAGCATGTTGGGTAAAAGCATTAACCCAACCAGCTGGGTCAAGTCAAAACATTTATAAAAACTAAAAGTATCTCATTGATACTAAAATAACACTGCATCATACTTTGAAAAATTCCATGAATTTACTCAGTATTCCAAGAATAACAAGGTACTACTATGGTAAATGTCCAAACAAAAAAAAAACATGGGAGTACAGTGGTTCTGTTTGGTACTTTTTTGTAAGTGTGGAACCACCATGGTATTTTTGAAGTGCCATGGAGTACCAAATACCATGATGCATGAATATGGTAATCATTCAGTACCTTGATACAATATCAAAGTACCATGGTATTAGAATCATTGAACCATGGCACTGGCACAGTGCTTTTATTGTAGGGGAAGTATGAGGCGGAGGTTGTTACCTGTGCACGTTCAGTGCAGAAAGCGAGGGAGCGTCTGAAGGAGTTCCGTTTAGCTGGCTTCGTCCCCACGCTCCCGAGGTTGACCTCTGACCCTGCTCGCAACTGCACACGTCTCTTTCCTGTCAGATCCAGCTTCTGCACACCTCTCTCAATCTCAAACACATTTGTACCTAAAAACATAAACACACACACATGATATACACTACCAATCACCTAAGATGAATGTTTTTGAAAGAAGTCTCTTATATTTTCACCAATGCTGCATTTATTTGATCAAAAATACAGTAAAAACAGTAATTATTACAATTTAAAATAACTGTTTTCTATTGTAATATATTTAAAAATGTAGTTTATTCCTGTGATGCAAAGCTGAATTTTCAGCATCATTACTCCAGTCTTCAGAGTCACATGATCTTTCAGAAATCCTTCTGAAATGCTGATTTGCTGCTCAAGAAACATTTTTTAGTTTTATCAATGTCTTATTATTATTGTGATGCAGTTTTTAGGATTTTTTGCCGAATAGAAAGTTAAATGAAAAACAATTTATTTGAATAGAATTTTTTTAAACATGATTAAAGTCTTTACTGTCACTTTTTATCTCTTTTTTTTTTTTGTATAAAAACCAACCACTAATATAATAAACGCTATGAACAGTGTCAGTAAAGAGCTTGAGCTTTAACTTGTGAGCGGAATATTTTTATCATGCGTAGTTTCTAATTAAGCTATAATTTTGTGTTATTCCACCACAGAATGCTTTTAATCACTATACATCATTTGAGATGTGGTGGAAATGACAATGTGTGGAAATCTTCAAGACTTTCAGAAAAATAAACAGAATTCCCCTCTGATGCATGTGTGTCCACTGTTGCACATTGTTAATAGGCAAAGTAAACTAGTTTGAGTGTGAAAAGTGTTTTAAGAGTGTTTATTTTCTAAAAGGTGGTGTATTATTTTTCAGAGTTTTGTGGATGTTTATTCATTTTCTACTTTTCACCCTCTTTTAATCTCTTCCCTGAGTAGAGCATGTTCTGGAAAGTTGGGTTCAAAAAGAAAACATGATATTCTCATGGTTTTGACTGAAGAATCTTAGAGGATATGTGTGTGTGTGTGTGTGTGTGTGTGTGTGCGTGTGCGCGCGTGTCTCAATCCATGGGACCAGCCAAATGTCAACAGTGATGTCATCTAGAGCTTAATCAAATGTTATTTTCAATCACAATTTTGACTTCCAACGATTATGAACATGAGATAATTGAGATAAATGACACTCTGGTTTTCGTCTTTGGAACACATGAAGCAATCTGTCACACAGCCAGGTCTTCACATACTTGCAAGGTCAAACACTCACAGAATTGTGTCTTTTTTTTACAGAAATTATCACAGCAAGGATGCATCAAATCAACAGTACAGACATTTATAAAGTTTATAAACTTTCTATTAATCACAATATCCTGAAAAAATGTATCAGTTTCGTCAAAAATATAACCAGCACAACTGTTTTCAGTACTGATAATAATCAGAAATGTTTCTTGAGCAGCAAATCATCATATTAGAATGATTTCTGAAGGATCATGTGACACTGAAGACGTGTGATGATGCTGAAAATTCAGATTTGCATCACAGGAATTTCAATATATATGAAAATAGAGAACAGATACATCAGACTGTAATAATATTTTTAGTTTTTACTGCATTTTGACCAAATTGGTGAGCATAAGAGACTTCATTCATTAAAATATCTTACCGACTCCAAACTTTTAAATAGCAGAGTATGTCGACTGCATTGGATTTCCCTCCTAAACTCATTTCCGCAGTTCAAATGCATTTCTTTAAATGCTCTACTGACAGTACCTGGCCACTTCTTAATCGTTAAATGTCATTTTGCATGCCACTTTGTGGTAAATGTTTCCATGATAAATACAATCAAATATCTCCACTGACCATCATCACACACGCTTGGCACAGATGGTATTTCCTGCTAAAGTGTATTTGACAAACCCGATGAGAAAAACAGCACCATAAATAGGTCCATAATCATAATCAAATACATCAAAGTCAATAGAAATACCACATCGTGTCAATTTGTGTAAGAAAACATTATGCAATGTTTAGATGCTCTAATATTATAGTGTATAATTTAGGTCACGCTGACCTTATTTAGCAAATAAAACAAAATGATGCTCTGGGATGTTATCCAAATCCATAATCCAAGAGCATGGAAAGTTTATATAATTCGCTATATAATTATTTAGCACTGTTCAAATTAAAAGCAGATGCCTCTGAATTGTCATGTATCTGCCGTGGATGAGGGAGCGATGGTTAGGAAAGCCGTATGTATGTCTTAATCATATGTTTTGTGCTCAAGAGGGAAATAGGCTTATGTTTGGTCACAGGACCAGCCTGTCCTATGGGCCATATAGGTGGTCGCCCAAGGCCTGTGAGATGGTCTATAAACTTCCAGCAACCGTTTGCATCTCTCATTTTATTGACCAAATGTATTTTCTGTATTCCCAAAGATTTTATGAGAGAATAATGAGCTGGAAAGACTGATGATGCTAATCAGCTTAAAGCAATGAGGTTAGATGGATAAAAAATTCCTATGAAAGTAAAAGTGACTTTTACAACCAAATTGGTGACAGAGTGAGTGGGACCAGGCAATGAGGGCAGAGAATGGGATGAAACGAGAGAGAACTATAAATGTACAGTATATTTTGATCTTAATGTGTTTCTTTTTCTTTAAAAAGTGCAACTCAGGATTAGCGACTGGGGTAATATGACTGACTCACTGTGGTTGCTGAAGATTTCATTATTGCTGTAGTTGGCAGAATCCTTGGATGACACCGATTCTCCGTTTCCACCAGTGTAGGGTTTCTCAAACTGAAAAATGGATGGAACAGATGTATAAGTTATAAGTAATGCTAGTTTGTCAGAGTAGCAGTGAACAATGACTGTCCATGAATTCAAAACAAGTCAACATTGACTATTTACAGTACTATCATTGCACTATATCCCTACTGTGAACAATTCATCCGTGCGTGTATTTAAAAAACGTTTGCCTTTGTAATCTTTCACCAAAATGTGAGAACTTGCTCTGAAACCTTTTTCATTTTTGGCTGATGTCACTAAGCTCTTTTATTTTTCAACCCCCCCACCCACCTTCAGTCTCAAATATTGTCATGTTATGGCTGATAACCACCAAATTCTATACTGTTTTGTTGAAATAAATATTAATAAAAAAGTAAAAACTAATATTAATTGCATTAAATGCTTCAAGTGAATTTAGGTATTGCAACATTATAATGTGCAGTATGAAAAACAGATATTACTTTTGAGATTTGCTAAGATTACATTTAACAGTGTTATTAAATTTGTAGTGTTTTTTTTATATTTACTGAATTAGATGATAGTAAATGTAATCTAAATGTAAAAATATGGAGCAATGTGCATCATAATTAAATATAGAGTATCAGCTAATACATATCTAATATTGACTGATGCTGCTAATTTAAAAAAATGTAATATTTATTATGTAACAGATATACTATTTTTCAAAAGTTTAGGATCAGTACGGTTGCTTAATGTTTTTGAAAGAAGTCTCTTATGCCCACTAAGGCTGCATTTTTCTGATGAAATAGACACTAAAATAGTAATATTGTGAAATATCATTACAATTTAAAATAACTGTTTTCTATTTTAATATATTGTAAAATGTCATTTATTCCTGTGATTTAAAGCTGAATTTTCAGCATCATTACTCCAGTCTTCAGTGTCACATGATCCTTCAGAAATCATTCTAATATAATTTGCTGCTCAAGAAACATTTCTGATTATTATCAATGTTGAAACTGAAAACAGATGTGCTGTTTAGAATTTTTGTGGAAAATGAATAGATATTAATGAATAGAAAGATTAATAAAAATGTCAAAAGAACATTTATTTTAAATAGCAATTTTTGTTAAACAATTTTAATGTCTTTACTGTCACTTCTAATCAAAATATTCAAAATAATGCATCCTTGCTGAATAAAAGTATTAATTTCTTTAAAATAAAATCTTTCTGACCCCAAACTCGCTAATGTACAACCAAATTTACTGTGCTGATTTAAAGAAAAATGCCCCCAAAGCATTGCAATATGGCCTAAGTAAATAATAACTATAGATATATCGTCACTAAATTGCAAACATAGAATAATATTGATTTCAGTCTGGTTACATGGGTCAAATGCACTTTATGCCCCCTGCTGGGCCGTACCATGTGCTCCAGTATGGATGTGTTTGAATAGATGGGCTGCGGGTGGACTGATGGACCACACAGCTGCTGAAAAGGGTCATCCATGTACATGTTTGAGGTGGGAAACCTGCGGCTTTTCAGACCACTGAGGAACAGAGGAAACAGAAGAATGGAAAGAGGATGCGGAAAGAACTTGAGTACTTCTGAGAGTGAGTGTGTGTGTAGATCAGTGATTCATGCTCGGTGCATATGGAATGCTGGCAGCAGACAGACAGCATGTGAATGTGAGTGTGTGTGTGTGTGTGTGTGTGTGTGTGTGTGTGTACCTCAGTGACTCGTGGCTGGTGTGTTGATATGGAGAACCAGCTGCAGTTGAACTCCCATCCTGCAGGAGCTGAACCCACTGCTCTTTATCATCTGCACAACTCGCCTGCACATTCACACACAAAAAATAACATCTACAGTCATTGAAAATATAGTGACAACAGGTCAACATGATAATAAATCAAAATAAACTACATTTACTTCACTTTTTTCAATAAGGCAATGATATTTATGAGCACTGCTGCAGTACTACAGTACAGTGATTGTATCAGATGAGGATACTGTGCCATTTTCATATATAATGCACAAATGGACATAGTACCACCAGGGTTATTATAGTTAATTAAAACAAAAACCATAAAAAGCATGTTGCAACATAAAGTTGCAACAAAAAATAAAAGTTGACTGAAATAAAATATACATCTGAAAAAAACTATTAACTATTATTTATTATTTTATTTCAGCTAGTTGCCAAAACATTTCCCATTTTTATCCAGTTGAACTTGTTGTACTAAAATAACTAAAACTAAAACTGACATAAAAATGAATAAAAACTACAGAAACTACACACAACAATTACTTAATCTCTAAATAAATTAAAATGAAAACATAATATGAAATTAAACAACAAAATATAATAAAAAAAAACTCCAATAGTATCTCAATGGTATTTAAATAACACTGGAACTAAAATTAAAATAAAAACTGAAAATATAAAATAAAAGCTCATTCAAAATATTAATAAATATAATAATAATAATATAAATAAACATATGAATAAAAATTTATAATAGTATAAAATAATACTTTAATATATAATAAATAACATTAATATTAAAATAAATAAACTTAATTAAAATCACACTGTTCCTACTGTACACTGAAAAAATAGTAACGGTGATTAATTCTAATCATCTAAACATCCCTGAACCAACCTATATACATTAATTTACAAACAAAACTAAATTTTATAAATCGGGTAGAAATAACTCTATAAGGTAATAATTGCAGAGTAACTTTTTTTAAACAGTGTAGCTTCTCTAAATCACATCACATCTAATAATTTAATAATTTATGCATTTAGCAGATGCTTTTATCCAAAGCGACTTACAGTGCATTCAGGTTATACATTTTTTACCAGTATGTGTGTTCCCTGGGAATCGAACCCAAGACCTTTTGCGCTGCTAACACAATGCTCTACCATTGAGCCACAGGAACATAACATAACATAACATCTAAGGTCATTACCGTACCTCTAGCACAGCCACCTGGTCCCCGTGCTGTGTGATGGTAATGCGGTACGCGTGTGCTGTATCCGGGCCGGGTCGCACCTCGCTCCCTCTGAGCTGAACCGTGTACTGAGGGGTCTCTTCTGATGCCTCGTCCCGATACATCTTCAGGACCCCGTCCTCCACCCGACACCACAGACTCTGCCACTGACAGTTCATCAGCACGTTCAGGAAGCCCGCTGAGGACAGAGAGACACAGAAGTGTCCACATGCCTGACAATAATCTGTGTGCACGTATAGCTTATTACATTTCATATTGTAACCTTGTTTAGATGGTGTGTTTAAAGTTGCAGTGTTTCATTTTTATTTTGTTCAAATACTTTCTACTATTTCAGCGAAAATCAGAGACAACTATAAGTAACTAAGAAGAATACTAAGAAGTTTTTTAGTGTGTTATTAGTATACTTCTTTTACACTTGAGCTTCGGTCTACTTTTTAATAAATCAAAGATATACTTGACAATATTACACTTATGTATACTTGGCTTACACATTGCACTTAACCCACACAGAAACACAGAAACACTTGACTGATTTTATTGATAATTCTTTCACAGTGTTAGTGTATTGTATATTCATACTGGCTTCTCTTAAAAGCCATTACTAGAATCAATCAATTTTAATTCTCATCACAAAACATCACTTCACACAGCAAATGGAGCAATTAATTTAGAAATCATAGGTATAAATCCACTGGTAGTGTAAACTGCAAGTCTAGTTGAAATACAGTTAATGGTATATTTAATGTATAAAAAGTAATTCCTAAATAGTAACTTAAAAGTTAAGTTACTTATAAGTTACTTAAAGTGCATAAATAATAAAATTATTACATAAAGTATATTTGGAAAAAAAAATACTTGAACTTTAGTTTACATAATAAAATTAACTTGAAGTATACATATTTCTTTGTAAGGGTTTGTATAGTGTGCGTAGTGTATACTGCGTCATTTGGGACACAGCTTTTGTCTCTGTGGCACTAACACTTGTTTGAGCATCCTGACTAGCACAACACATTGGCTTAACCATGAAGTGTTTAGGGTGGTGCTACCTGCTCATCGACCAATTGCAAACAATGTTTTCAAACCTTTTAAACTATCTACCCAAAACATTTTAAACTGTCTACTTTCATAATTCAGTTAAGTGATGATAGTGCTGCAGAAATTCCACATTTAAGCTTAAAACAAAGTTCAGTGAGTCAGTAATCAGTAATCAAAGTATGCTCGTGCAAACACATAAATAAACAAATAAACTTGTTTGAAGGATTCCCTTTCAAGTTGTTTGTGGAAACACATAAAGTAGACATCTACACATGTCTCTAATCAGCGAGCGCACGTTTTCAATAACAAAACATCAAAACATTACTCAGCGAGTGGTAAGATGTAGCCACTTCTAAGTTTCAACTAAACTTTTGATCTCCTCCAAAATCTCATTCACTTACTTCTTTCATAAAAGAAATCGTTTTCCTGCTTTATAAACACATACATGCTCTTCTTCCATAAATGCTGAGCTGCTATCAAAAAGTTCACCCATATATTTACAAACCAAACTTCTGAGGTCATTGCTGTGGTTGTCACCCCGGTGTCAAAGGTGACAATCAAATCTCACAGGAATCCATCCACAGACAATGGCACAGTGTGGAAAACACCCAGCCTGTGTCCTGTGCGGCAAGCAGTGAATTTAGCCCCTAATGAATAACACCAAAACACTAGCGAGTGAACAATGCCACAGTTGTGCTAATAGCAGCGCTAGCAAAGACGCAATGTATGCAGACCTTCTCCACATATGGGGTATAAAGCATATGCTGTTAGTACACGTCTTTAATTAGAAACAGCATTAAGGTTACGGAATGACAAAAAAGAACTGTGGGAAATACAGACATTAAACAGTCAATGAAATCAAAACTGACCCTATTCACATTCTTAAAATTTGTTTCTGGTTTTATGGTGAATGATTCATCGCTGCAATTTATTCAAAACTAAAAGAAAATATTGCCTTCATAATTTATTATCAAAATGCAATGAATCACAACCTTGGTTGGCTGGTGTGCTTAATGGAAGTGGTAGTTCCCTTTCATGGGAACTTCGAACTGCGTCCTCTAGGGGTCGCTATGGGGAACGCCTCATCGTGACCCGTGTCTGAAGCATACATTGAAAAAACACCAACTCGTTGGCCGGCAACAGCCATGACGTCACTACCGGTGAGACTTATAGTATAAATAGGCGCCGGGAGCACACATCATTCTCTTCTTCGTCTTCATTGACTGTTTTGTTTGAAGCGTGCATTTCTGTGGTAAGAGCGATCTCTATTTATCTCATTATGGCGAGCACTAGCAAAGCATTTAAGGATGTGTGCCATGTAAATATTTTCAAAATATATACTGTATGTGTGTGTTTATATTATACATAATAAATATACACAATACACACAATACATATTGTTTATGCAATTTTGATGGAGCGGACCCCCAACAGAGAGGAAAACCATGGGAAAAACATGATTGGGCTAGTTTTAATTAGCAGTTGGACTGGTTTTGTTTAAATAATATTGCATAATATTTACTAAAGTAATTAGAAACATGAACATTTTTCAATTAAAAAAAAAAATTATTTTGAAAATTTAAAAATCTGTAAAAATAAACAGATTTATACTTTAGATGGCAACTTAAAATGCAAAAAAGTAATCCTATTATGGAGTTTTTAAAAATAAATAAAGAATTTAAAACACAAAAAAGGGAAGTAAACAGTAACCAGCAGGGAACTTGAAATGTGCTCTGCTGCTGCATTTTTGCAGTTTGGGGAGGTTTGTAAATGTTTAACGGGTATTTAAAGACTTGTTTACATGATATAAATGCTTTTCACCATCCAATCTGTTCCTGATGGATAAAAGTCATGACATGCATTTACTTCAACTTTAATTTTTTAGCTTTCATTGAGAGGACAGTGGAAAGAGGACAGGAAATAATATGGAAAAGAGGAGGGACTGGGATCTAGAAACGACATCAGCAAGACTCAAACCCACATTTCCGTCATGAGCACCACAACTCTCAACGCCTAACCGCTACAAACGCCTTTGTTGCAAATGCAAGTGTGTCTGCTCACCTAGGTCTTTATCTTTGATTTCCACACTGCTAACTGCAGATGGAAGACTTGAGATTTTCTCTTCATCCGAGTCCGTATGGAGGACAGTACTTGACTAAAGCGAGAAAGAGAGACTTTCTTACTAAATGACATTAGCAAGCACAGAATGTTCTCCAGCACAGGTAAGTCAGTCCTTTTTCTACAAATTGGCTTAAGACAGAACACAAGACTTTGCTAATCAGTTTAGTGCATGGATCAGGCCAGCAGAAGATTCATGAAAGAGACTCTGTGGAGTGGAATAGATGTGAGGGAAAGGTCTGCAGGTGATTAAGCACCAAGCTAATTCAGTAACATCTCATTCAGAGAAAATAAGTTATGCTGTTACTCTCTTGCTGTGTCCATCACATTGATAATGTTGTTAACATAGACAGCAGAATCTGGCATGGTGTCAGTAGCGTGATTTACCTTGAAAGAGTCCAGCCTCTCGCTCCTCAGAATGGATGAGGAGCTTTGGGATTCAGGCTCGTAATAAGAGGAGCCGCCCACTTCTTCTATAATCTACAAACGAGACATACAAAAAAAACATGTCAGGTTAGTTATGTGTTAAAGTCCGCATGAAATGTAAATTCACCCATCTATTTTCTAAATGCATATTATGCGTGTTATGCATTTTATTGTAAACAATAACACATCGGAGCATATGTTTCATTTTTTTTTTATGTTTTGAGCTCACATTCATCTGCCTCCGTTTTTGAATACAACGCCCACATCTCAACATCCAATCAACAATCGATGCACAGAACCAAGTCCTGTCCTACATTTTGTCTTTTTCAGTAATTCATTACACTAATGTACATCACAATAAGTAATAAATTCACTGCTTGTGGTTCATTGCAACTTGAAGTTAAATGTAAGTCTGTGTTTAGACTTGTCCAGACCTTCCTCCACTCTTCGGCCTGCGTGCTGCTCTGGAAGCCCAAGATAACCGTTTCGGCACTGGCCACCACCTTCAGCTTGTGCTGCATCTTCTTACTGTGCCTGGATTTGTAGACCACGTAACAACCCGTGAGGTTTAGCTCCAGCAGAGGGTGCAGGTCTTTAGCGCACTTAAAACACTACCAGGGAAAAATTAAGCATATATTATACACAGTTACTTAAAAGAGTATTTATTAGGAAAACAATATACTTTAAAAGAATACATAAATGTGAAGTGAATGTAACGTTTTCAGACACTTAACTGCGAATTAAATGAAAAAGTATTATAGTTCAAAATTCAAATGTAATTTTCATTAGTACTTTTTGCCCACTTAAATAAGACTTGTACATCTTTATATGTAATTTCATAATTAATTCTATTGTCTGTTGGAATATGGTTAAAGTGTACTGCTGAATGTACTGATCAGCATGTATGGTAATATACTTCAGTGTCATTTCTACTGAAATTTGTATGTCATGTATTTAAATATATTTGTAATTACACATTTGTAAGGATGAAGTTGCATATATGTTAACTTTAATAACTCTACAGTTAAAATTATAATCAAGTACTTTACATGTGCTTTAGTATGTTAGTCAACATCAAAACAAGTCTACTTTAAAGCATGACAAAGATTATTAAAACAATGATTTAAAATGTGCTTAAAAGTTAAACATTTAATTTGACATCATTACAAAGGGAACTTTTAAATGTGTACTTGCATCTTGTTTAAGTACACTTAAGTGGCCTTTTCATTCATTCAAATTATATTATCTGCAAGTACAGTTTTTTTAAAACATACTTTTAATTTTTTGAAGTACACTACAAGTGCACATTCAGCACAACTGAGCACACCTTTGGACTGTAACAAGCACAGAAAATAAAATCCAAGAAGGTGAATTTAGTCTTCAATTTTGATTTGAATTGTCGACTCTTATTTAGATTTTGAATTGTCGAATCTCATTCATCTAAATACTGTAAATATACGACAGTTAGTGGAAACTAGAGATTACGGTTCATAAAGTTGCAAATATGGATATTTTTCTTACACAAATGCATTGATTCACTTCAAAAGGCCTTTATTAACCCCCCGGAGCCATGTGGAGCACTTTATATGATGGATGGATGCACTTTTTTGGGCTTCAAAATCTCAACCACACATTCACTGCCAATATAAAGCTTGAAAGAGCCAGGACATTTTTTAATATAACTCCAATTTTATTCGTCTGAAAGAAGAAAGTCATATACACCTAGAATGGCCTGAAGGTGAGTGAATCATGGGGTAATTTTCAGTTTTGCGAGAACTATTCCTTTAAATCCTTCAAATATTCTATTTGTCTCATGCATACTTGCACAGACAGATGAAGACTGTAGCTCATAAAAACATAAAAAAAACATTGTAGCTTGATTTTAACCAGACATATAAACATATTACCTAAGAGCACATGAATGTGTAGACAAAAAGTAAGGCAGTTTGGAATAGAGCCATATGAAACCAAATTGAGGCTCTTACCAATAATGAGTTGTGCTTAATAATGAAGAGCTGGCGGGTCCACTGACCCAACCACTTCTTCTTCCAGAGGTATCCACAGATGCGTGACTCTGGCACGGGTCTTAAACACGGTTGAGAGGAGCTCCACTGGATGTAGTGAGCTCTGTCCTTTACAAACTCCTCATCATCCTCCTCTTCACCATACGACTCGTAGTGACTGCTGTCTGAGTCCACTTTATCTGAGGCATTTAGATTTTAGCATTAAAATTAAAATTTTAGCATTACATGTGTATGTCAGTTGTTTTATTAAACTGCTGAATTGTCTCATGTCCCATAAAAGAAAGTGAGTTAGGCATGTTTAGGCCCAATCCCAATTCTATTTTATACCCCTTCCCCTTCCC
>NW_015542353.1:264501-267248 GCF_001515605.1 Sinocyclocheilus anshuiensis
ATATGATTACTTTTCATTAAAATCTTTATTAATGCCAAAAATGCTTACATTTATGTCTTTTTGTTCGCTCGGGCAGCCATGTTGCCCCTGAAGCCGGTTTACGCTGAGATAATTCATACCCCTTCGTTTTAAGTGTGGTCCCGAAAAATCTTCGTTTGAAGGGCTGTGTGGCCCTTCCCCTACCCCTACCCCTACCCCTACCCCTCCAACCAAAAGAGAATGGAGACAACCCTACCCCTTCACGTGAACGCGAGAAACGGAGGGGTAGGGGAAAGGGGAAGGGCTAAGGGGTAGAATTGGGATTGGGCCTTAGAATGAGATGAGGTGAGTACATGACAGGATTTTCATTTTTGAGTTAGGTATCCCTTTAAAAATGAGCTGTTACACTGACCTGTAGACTGACTGGCCGGGACAAATGGTTCTGCCTCCTCATAACAGTCCTCGTCCTCTAAACACGGGGGATTTGGGGGAACAGCAGGATTCATAGACTGAAAACACACAAACAAAGAGCAGCACATTAGATGTATTCTCAAAAGTGAGTTTTGAAAAAAGTCTCTTATGCTCATCAAGGTTACATTTATTTGATAAAAATCAGTAATACTGTAAGATATTATTTAATTTAATATACCGGTAAGTGTTTTCTATTTTAATACATTTTAAAATGTAATTTATTCCTGTGATGTAAAACTGAATTTTCCGCATCAATACTCCAGTCTTCAGTGTCACATGAGCCTTCAGAAATCATTCAAAACAGTTGTATTGCATCATATTTTGGTGTAAACCATGATACTTTTTTCAGGCTTCTTTGATGAATAGAACGTTCTGTAGAAAGAACAGCATATATTTGAAAAATAAATCTTTTGTAATATTATAAATGTCTTTACTGTGATTTTCTGATCAATTTAATGCTTCTTTGATTAATAAAAGTATTAAATTCTTTAAAAAAAAGTTATATCTATATATATACAAATATTATTAATCTTCATGTCAAATTATATATAAACAATCCTTAAGAACCTTAAAAAATTATACTTATACATGCCTTTTTTACCTAAAGGGTTAGTTCACCCAAAAATGAAAATTAGCCCACAAATTACTCACCCTCAAGTCATTCTAGGTGTATATGACTTTTCTTTCAGACGAATCCAGTCGGAGTTATATAAAAAATTGTCTTTGATCTTTCAAGCTGTTTAATGGCAATCAGCGGGTGTTGCATGCATCAGTCCAAAAGAAGTTAAATAAAAAGCGCCCATCCATAAAAAACAGTGTCTCCCACGGCTCCGGGGGGTGAACAAAGTCCTCCTGTAGCGAATCGATGCGTTTTTGTAAGAAAAATATCCATATTCAAAATGTAATAATCACTTTAATGTAGCTTGCGCCAACAGTCCTACACCGAAGCAGTTCCGGGCGGAGGACGTATGAGGTCAGCGCTGCGCATGCGCTTTTTGGGTGAACTAACCCTTTAAGACCAAAAAGTTTATTAGTTGTTGAGGGACCATCTGGGTAGCTGATTTTGAAAATATGAAATTTTGAACATACATTAAGAACAACCCTGAAATAAAGTGCCATATGCTGCCTGTACAAAGCTCTAACTCATTAAGCCACAGTGAAGACCACACAACCAAAATCTGGACCCTGATCAATCGCGACACTTTCACATGAGCTGCTCATGGCAACCACACAACCAGAAATGACGACAGCACAGCTGGCCAGAGCGATCTCCTGAATGTGCACATGAGAGGCATCGTATCTGAGGAAAACAAAACCTAGATGATATCTTTCTCATATGGAGCTCAAAACCCAGAGTGTAAGTGCAGCTCTGTAGTTACAGGAAGAGAGAGAGAGTGTGCTTTTAGTTGTACTAAGGGTCAGTCGGTCCACAGTGTTTATGAGAGTCTGGTGCAGACTGTTCTAGAGGAGCACAGCTGAAGGACAATGGCTGTGGAGTCAGTAATTTGTAGTCGGAGATTGAGGGCAAATCAGTGGCACTGAAACAACACCTTCTGGGAGTTGAAAGCAAAAAGGCTAAAGCAGAATTTTTTTAGGCCTCAAGTCCTGTACCTTTCAAGCTGACGTAATTCTCATGTGTCTTAACTTTACCTTATCTTATCTTCTCAAGATTCAAAATAAGGGTTTTCCTTGGGAAATGCATTGGCATCAATTTAAGAACTTGAATGTAATGAAAGCAATTTGAATATACATTATAGACGGTTTCATCGTCTATAAAATGGATAGTTCCGGTCCTTGATTCTGATTGGTTGAGCCGTGTTCGAAGCTGTTGTAAATTACACTACAAACATACACCTTTGTTTACTTCTGTGTGTTGCTCGGCAACCGCTTTGTTGGAACCACAACTGTTTCTGAGGAACTACATTGTTTGGTGGAAGAATACTGTTTTTATTAATATCATTACACTTTATTTGCTCTGTTTTATTTTGTGAAACCTTACTACATATATGGAATGACCGTTTTATAAAAGCAATAAGCTCCGTGAAGCCGTGGTTTACAGTAAATTTATAACAGCTAAGAGGGTTTTAGGCAACGCCCCTTAGCTGTTATAAATTCACTGTAAACCACGGCTTCTTGGTGTAACGCCCCTGTGGACTGTTTGTTGTGGTTTCTTCCCTTTATGTTGGTTTAGCCCGTCTAATCATTAGTTAATCACCGTCATTATGCTCACCTGTCTGCCTCTAATTATTCACCCCATATTAGTTCCTGTCTGTCTGAGCATTGGTGTCGGTTATTGT
>NW_015542353.1:267504-284170 GCF_001515605.1 Sinocyclocheilus anshuiensis
TGATCCGCCATGGATACCTGATTCCCCTGTTCCGCCATGGCCTCCCGAGTCCCCGGCTCCACCATGGCAACCTGAGCCCCCTGTTCCGCCATGGCCTCCTGAGCCCCCTGATCCGCCATGGCAACCTGAGTCCCCTGTTCCGCCATGGCCTCCCGAATCTCTGCCTCGGGCTCCTCCACCACCTGCTCCGCCGCCATTGGACGATCCTCCTCCTAGTCCCCCTCCGCCCCTCCCTCTGTTTCTACGGTACGAGGACGCACCTTCCGGGACGGGGGAGTACTGTAACGCCTCTGTGGACTGTTTGTTGTGGTTTCTTCCCTTTGTGTTGGTTTAGCCCGTCTAATCATTAGTTAATCACCGTCATTGTGCTCACCTGTCTGCCTCTAATTATTCACCCCATATTAGTTCCTGTCTGTCTGAGCATTGGTGTCGGTTATTGTAAATGTTACCCCGAGTGTGTGTCTCACCTACCTGAACCTGCCTTGTTGTGTCTACAATAAATGTCATTATTGGAATCCTTGTCATCCTCGTCGTCCTGCCTGCCTCCACACACCCGTTTCCGTGACACTTGGGGCTTATTGCTTTAATTTAATATGCAATTAAAGGAAATTATTGAAATACTGTCATCCTTTGAAGTCAAATCCTGCTTTGTTAACATTTTAGGGAAAGTGTTTAAGATCAAACACTTGATTTAGTCACAATTAAGTTGCTTGTTGCCACTTACTGGCACATAACCTGCAATGAAAGTCACTGAATCAATCATTTAATTATTTTTTTAGTGAACTGATTCAGAACATTTGAATCACTGGGATGAATAAAAATCATCACCATAAACCATGAACTGCAACAATAATGACTGTTTTCAACCAGGTTTCCCAAACCAAATAAATTCAGTGTGAATTTAAATTTAATTAGCCACACCCCACACCAGTTTTGTTATTAACTAAAACTAAAATGATTGAAATAGTTTTCACTGTCTGAAATAAAGCTCAAATAAAATATAAAAAAATGTATGCCTTGTGGTTTAAGTTGAAGTACTAAAATTACAAACACTAAAACTAAAATAAAAATTAGTGAAAAACATTAAAAAATAAAAATAATAATAAAATAACAAAAGCACATAAAAAATTACTACAACTTAAAATAAAATAACAGAAAATGTAAAAACAAAGGCTAATTCAAAATATTAAAGATGTGGTTCATTGTGATTTCTCTTTTTTAACGTTAGTTAGTGTGTAATGTTGCTGTTTGAGCATAAACCATATCTGCAAAGTTAAGACGCTGAAAGTTCAGTGCAATCGGAGATATTATCTTTTAAAATTAAGGCAGTTTAATGCCTACAAAAATGGCTCGTAGGAACTACAACGTGTTACATCCCGGGTTGGTGACGTCACAAACCCTGAAATTTATATAAACCCCGGCCCCGGGAACATGCAACGAAGGAGGCGAGGCCATGCTGTGCTGCTTTAGAGAAGAGGAAGAGTTGTTGCCATGCCGTCAAAACTAGGGGTGCACGAAAACATCTATTCATATATGAATCGCGATTCTGTCTTCTAACAATTGTAAAGGATTCACAAGTTTCAAAATCAATGTTGTGAAGCAGCGGTTCTTAATCCTGTTCCTCGCATCACCCTGCTCTGCATCTCTCTCTCTCTCTCTCTCGCTCTCTCTCTCTCACCTGATCATCAGCTCGTCAGCTCCAATAAACTGTTCCAATTACAGTGGGTACGGAAAGTATTCAGACCCCCTTCAGTTTTTCACTCTTTGTTATATTGCAGCCATTTGCTAAAATCATTTAAGTTAATTTTTTTTCCTCATTAATGTACACACAGCACCCCATATTGACAGAAAAACACAGAATCGTTGACATTTTTGCAGATTTATTAACAAAGAGTGAAAAATTGAAGGGGGTCTGAATACTTTCCGTACCCACTGTATATGGAAAGTCCAAATATATAGACAGATATTTTTCACATAGCTACGAGAAGCGTTAAACTTGGACGCGTGTGCGGTTGCCGTACTGTATTAAAGCTTAATCAGGATAAAACCATATATAAGAAGCTAACATAAGCAGTAGCATTTACAAATAACAGCGCATCTAAAAGTATGAGACAACAACAAACAAAGAAACATACCATTCTGAAACATCCTGTAGGAGCCGTGCTTGCACAGATTCTGCGAGATCCTCTTCACTAATATTCTCTGGGTCTCATTCGGGCTCAGATTGATAAGCAATTGTTAGACTGCACCCCATAAACACAATCAAGTCTAGAAAAAAGCAAAAATTAACAAAAAATAAATAAATAAATATTAACCAACAAATGGTGTACTTCTATCTGAGATACAGTAAAAAGTGTTTTACCATAAAATGTATACACTTCACCATTAACATCAACAATAGACTGAAACGGACTACGGTCAACGGACTGACTTGAAGTGTGTTAATGATCCCTTTATATCCTATCTTCAGTTCAGTGTCTGTATGTTGGAAGGTGGGTGTTTGACTGAAGAATTTCAGAATGTTAATTACATCTTTTCTGACTGTTTCTTCTCTTTTATCTGTTTCCCTCTCTGGCTGTTGGGGGAGGCGTGGTTGTGTTTGAGAGCACAGTCTGTACAGCTCTGGGGATCAGATACATATCTGTGAATGAAAGATGAAAGGAGTTTTTGTGTGTTCACGAGTACGTGAGGGAACAAGGGATAGAGACCGAGAAAGGAATATAGATGCAGGAATGGAACACATTTGTAAGGGATGCCAAAAGCTAAAAGGATCAAAAATGATAAGAACCAAGAATGTATGAAGCTAGAAAAGAAAAACTAAGAAATGAGTCAATGTGAATTGCAGTCTGCAGACCATTTTGACTTTAAAGAGGGAGCAAACCACCATTCCTTGGAAATGCATCATTGCAGATTATGTGCCTGTGTTTGGAGAAGCAAAAATCGAGAAAGTAAAAAGGTTTGCGGTACTGTTATGATGGTTGGCAGAGACAGGAGGGGTCTTGAATGCTCACTAAGCCTGTAAAACATTCACTGCACATTCCATGATTCTGTCTCACATGAACCATTATAAAACTGAATGAAGAGAGCTTGTGCCGTCATCACACAGGCAAACACATATCCTTAAACATGCAGGTCATTTTAACCGTGCCAAACTGAACTCGTTACATTACCTCATGAAGCACAGGAGGAACCAATCTAAGCCTGTAAACCCCCACCCCTTACTGACCCACACAGACACACACAATCCCACTTGACGTAAGGACTACTGAAAGAATGCACAGGACTCATATCTCAGAGATACAGGTGTGCACAGCGAACTACGACCATTGCACAAAATATAGGTAAAATATTGTGAAGTGACATGACATGTGACATGTGGCCAAGTATGGTGACCCATACTAGGAATTAGTGCTCTGCATTTTAACCCATCCAAAGTGCACACACACAGCAGTGAACACACACACACCGTGAACACACACCCGGAGCAGTGGGCAGCCATTTTTGCTGCGGCGCCTGGGGAGCAGTTGGGGGTTCGGTGCCTTGCTCAAGGGCACCTCAGTCGTGGTATTGAAGGTGGGAGAGAGCGCTGTACATTCACACCCCCCACCTACAATCCCTGCCGGTACGAGACTCGAACCCGCAACCTTTGAGTTACGAGTCCGACTCTCTAACCATTAGGCCACGACTTCCCCATATTGGTTAACTCTATGGGGTCTGAGGGGGTTTTGGACCCTGGAGAAGTCTGACATGCCCTCATTTTTGTGCTTTTTCCAGTTGCTTATAAACAAATCAATGGCTAAAGTGATTACACTGTATTCAGCACAAACTGAGCATATATGTGTGTGTGTGTGTGTGTGTGTGTGTGTGTGTGTGTGTGTGTATGTGTGTGTATAAAACTTTAAGTTTAATAACACTATAATAATTTAATAACACCATTAAATGTAATCTTTAACAAATCTCCAAATGTACATTTTTAAATTTTTATACTGTACATTATAATGTTGTGAGACCTAAAAATTTAAATTGATTGATTTTAGTTATTAGTGTTGTATTTTGTTTTATTCAGGCAAAAAAGTGCATAATTTTAATATCAGTTATAACATGAAAATAATTTGATATTTCTTATATATGTTTTTATATAATATACACTAGTACCGTCCACAAGTTTAGGGTCGGTAATATTTTTAAATGTTTTTGGGAGAAGTGGCTTATGCTCATCAAGGCTGAATTTATTTGATCAAAAATACAGTAAAAACAGTAATATTGTAAAATATTATCATTTAAAATAACGGTTTTATAATTAGTCTTCAGTGTCACATGCTGTAATGTGGGGTTTGGTGTTTGGGTTTTGTTTCATGTTCATGTTTTCATGTCTTTTATTTTGTAATTGTTTCACCCTGTTAGTGTCATGCTTCCCTTGCCCTCATGTATCTCTGCCTTGTGTATGTGTCATGTTCTGATTTTGTTGTCCTAGTCATGTGTCTTGTTTCCCATTGGTTTGTTCTTGTCATGTGACCCTCTTGTTTGCTATAAGTAGCCATCATGTTGCCATTGTCTCTTGTCGTGTATTGATGTTGTAACCCGCTGTCGGTGAGTCTAGTCTGTTCATGCCTCGTCAAGTCTGTGTATCTTGTTTGGATTATGTTTGGATTTTGGATTTCACCTTGTTTGAATAAAACTGCACTTGGGTTCTCACTACGCTCGCCTTCAGTGGACTGATTCATTACACATGCTCGTTCAGAAATATTTTTGTGCTTTTTGCTTATATCTGTGGAAACTGTGATCAATTTCTTTCAGGATTCTTTGATGAATAGAAAGTTAAAAAGAACAGAATCTATCTGAAATGAAACTATTTATTATTATTTGTAACTTCATAAATGTCTTTACTGTCACTTTTGATCAATGCGTCATTGCTGAATAAAAGTATCCATTTCTTTATACTTCTTCAAACTTCTCTGACCCCAAATTTTTGAACAGTAGTGTATATTACTTATAGATATTACGTGTATATAATATAAATGTTATATATCTAAGAAGATTGCAGAAACATGTATTTAAGAAAATAAGGTTAAAAAATAAATAAATAAATAGTAGATTGCTACTACTATTATGTTACTAATGAGCTACTATGTAAATGATGAACAAATAGGGATAAATCACATCTTTGATGGGTTTTTTTTCTGCTCATGAGTACAGTATATACTCTATGCTCCCACGGCCATAACATTCAAAACATGCATACGAGCCCAATCTACGAGCTCAGAGCACACACGCTCACGGGACTGCGATCGTCTGATTGGTATGAAACCCCAGGATTTTGGCGCACACTTGGCGGGTGACCTCATCCCTCCCACACCTCCCAGGAGATCCTCCTCGCACCATCCGACTTCCTTCCCTCTGTGCGTTTGTTCTATCAGTCCATCTCTCTATCACTCCATCACTGTCCTCTCTCATGTAGACAGCAATAATTATCCTCCCAAAGTCCTCTTCCTCCCCTCCGCTTCCCTTCCAGCCAATCACAAAGCAGCGTTGGGTCGCCGAACCGGGCCTCTCGCTTAAACATGGCATTTCCTGTTAAAGATAGGGCCCGTCCCCCTCACTTCCTCCCCTTCAATCTTTTTCAAACAAGCTTTTGATTTCGCTCAAGGTCCTGGAATTAGGTGAACTTCCTATTGCACTTAATTGCTGTGATGTCCATGCTGGGTTGTTAGAAGAAAACAGAGCAGAGGAAATACAGTGACATCATTAGAGGAACATTTCATCTAAAAATGTCATCATTTACTCATGTGCTGTTATTTGTCAGTGAAATAAAAACTAGAAATTATGAAGACATTATGCAGCACATATGTACATTTCATGTCACAGTCATCATGGTTGCCAAGAAATAAAATAAATAAATAGTAAAACATAACAAATATAGTCTACATAACTTATTATTTATTATCATTTCTGCCCAAATTTTACTTTACTTTTTTATTTTATTTTATTTTTGCCAAATAGTGCATTTTACATTTAAATTTTTCTGGATTTTGTTTTAATGGTCTAATTACATTTTAATAATCAAGTGAATTTAACAAAACTTTAGCAGTTTAATCATTCATTAAAATGTTAACAATAATAGTTCCTTATGAAAGTTTTATAAAATAAATTGAACCGAAATAAAATTAAATGTATAAATGTAAACTTATTTCAGCTCATTTTCAATTTAGTTGAACTTAAAATAACTAAAACTAAAACTATACAGACAGAAAACGTGACAAAATTACAAAAATACAACAAAATCACTAAAACGATAAAGTAAAAATTAAAATTAATGTGAAACTAAAAATTAAAGTGAAAATAGGAAATATAATTTAAATAAAATCTCATTTAAAATACAAACAAAAACAAAAAAATAACTAACTAAAATAACACTAAATAACATGGTGTAAATAGCACCTAACGCTAATTACACAGTGCAAAGGATTTTATTTTTTTTATTTTTATTTTGCTATTTACATTTGTAAATAGCATCTAATAGCTACTGCCTTCAGATTTTTTATTTTTATTTTTTGGGGTGAACTATTAAAAAGTCCTTGGAGTTTCACCTTGGAAAACAGGATTAAACATTTGCCTCCTTTATCTGTTCATTATGAGTCAGCAAATGTGATTTCATTTGTTTATTTAAACCTATTCTGCCAGAAAGAGGAAACAATGTTTTTTATTCTGAAGATTTAGTGGAAGGACATCATTTTACAGATTACAGAGTACATTACACAAACATACAAGCCAATGTCAACACACTCCCAAATATTCTCGCTGTTCTTCACAGAAACTAGTTCAACACAACTCAACTAACCACAATTTAACAAAGATAACTATAAAGTCACATTTACCATTATTTGGCACATTTTCACGGGCAAAAATCTAGTCATTTTCAACAGGAATCTATACTCGATAGGGAATTTTGCGTGAAAGCGAAATATTTCCAAATGCAGATTTCGCAACAGGTTCGAATTGATCACGCAATTTCACAAATTTCGCTAATGTGGCCCCACTATAACTGCTCTGTCTTCTTACGAGTGTGTTTTCATAGCATTTCTTCCTCCAGCGCTGCTCTTCCCTTTCAGTTCTTCCCATCCCTGTTGTTTATATGTGGTTGCCCACTTGAAAACCTTGGTTACTAGGCAGGATTTGACCTCTGACCCCGTGCCCTGCTCAACCCTTGGGTGAGATGTGGGGGCAAGACCGCAGTGAGGCTGCGCTGAAGCTGAGAGATGCTCATCAGGTGGCCACAACACAAGCTCTGCTCCAACCCAGCGCTCTGGGCCTCATAACCGCTAGTGTGCAGCCGGCCCATCTGCCCTGTTATTATGGCCATAGAGCTAGTGTCTCTTAAAATACACATCACAGTGCAAGCACACACTGTACTGTGGCTCAGAGTATACATTACAACACCATCAAACACTAGTGTACTCTGAAGTACACATCACGGCGCATGATGTCTTTAGGGTATTCATTACATTATACATCTATAGCCCTTACAAATGTCAAACATATAGAGGCACATCATAGTCAGTAGTTGGGACTGTCCCGGGCCCTGTCACTGCAGGGGCCCACTAAGGTACTCAGAAATACAGGGTAATTATTGGCCCCGGGGAAAGCATTACAATTTAGTTCCAGGCACCATTAATTTTACCAGCCCCTAAAAATACTTCACAGCAGACTTATTAGAGATCTTTAGAGTGTATATGAGCCAGGGTTAAAATGTTTTTGCTACATGGTAGGTGAATCGAGAAAAATTGACCCACCATAAATACTTCTTTAAAAAATACACTTAATTTTTGAAAGAAATGAATACTTTATTCACTAAGGACGCATGAAATTAACCCAAAAAGTAAAAAAGTTTCCACAAAAATATGAAGCGGCACAACTGTTTGCAGCATTGATAATAATAAGAAATGTTTCTTGAGCAGCACGTCAGTATATTAGAATGATTACCGAAGGATCATGCGACTTGATGTAAGACTGGAGTAATGATGCTAAAAATTCAACTTTGCATCACAGGAATGAATTACATTTGAAAATACATTCAAATAGAAAACAGTTATTTTAAACTGCAATAATATTTCACAATATAACTGTTTTAAAGCTAATTCAAATGTTAATAAATACTGTAATAGTATATAAATATTAAAATAACACTGAAAGTAAAAAAATGTAACATAAAATAACATGAAATGTTATAGTATATAATATTAAAATAACACTGAAATAATTTTTTTTTATATAAATCAGCATTCCAAGCCCACTACACGAATGTAACATGATGTATTTTACAGTAAAACGAAATATTCAGTGAGTAAAACATGTTGGGCTATGTGACGTGACGTCTGATGGAAGATTAGAAAGACAAACATTTTTTCTTTGGAAAACTGACTATGAACAGATGAATGCTGCACGATAAGACTAGGAATGTGTATTATGTAAACAGGGTCCATACCAACTCAAATAATATTCACTTGTATGTAAATGAGCTTTCATACAAAATAAAAATCTCTCTTCTTTGACAGGCCAAATACTTAAAAGCTGTAATATTCCATTTAGAGCTGATAACATGTCAATAAACCTTTCATTAAGTGTTATTATATTATGTAGTCGTGAGGGCTGGACTCACCCCGGGCTGCAGGCGGTCAGTAGAGCTGACGGAAAGAGCTTCCTCGGTCGAATGAGCCTCAGCATCGGTGCTTTCCCTGAGATCACTGGGGCCTCCAGAGGGACAGTTCATAATCATGTACTCCGCATCCTCTGCTAAACAGAAAACACACACAATCATCATTTATTTAAACAGAAATGAGCCCAAACCCCAACGTCAAGCAATAAATTGTGGTATGAAGAGGTTAGCCATTCATAACAGGGGCATTTACATATAAAAGTCTTTTCAGTAATGTAGATGGTAAAGATGATCTTTTTTATATGTAAGGGTTATATGAGAGTAGCGGTCTTTGAATTGAACATCTGTCCCTCTCAAACTCTCCGTGACCCTGCACTGACTCTCTGTATCCTATAAATGCTCTCAGTTCAGCTCAGTCTCTTCAGCCGCAGGTGGATCTCCGACAGTAATGAAAAAGCATATAAAACATGACAGCTGTGTCAGAGTTGTGCTGCAGCGCTAGTGCACAGAAGGGATGTTTAACAAAAGCGCACTCTTTGTATGGTGGAGTTTAAACAATGAAACAAGCTGCCTAAAAAGGAACTAAAAAACAAGTGCGGTAGCAATGCATCATTTTAATTAATAGACATTTTAACTAGTGCAGTCAAACGATTAATCGCGATTAATCGCATCCAAAATAAAAGTTTTTGTTTACATAATATATGTCTGTGTACTGTGTATATTTATTATGTATATATAAATACACATATGCATGTATATATTTTGAATTTCATATAATTTATATTTATAAATATATTTAATATATAAACATAACATATTTTTCTTAAATATATACACGTATGTGTGTGTATTTATATATACATAATAAATATACACAGCACACACACATATATACACAGTACACATACATACAGTATATTATGTAAACAAAAACTTTTATTTTGAATGCGATTAATCGCCATTAATCGTTTGGCAGCACTAATTTTAACATTACTTATTTACACTACCTTTCAGATCTTATATGTACAGTACTTTTATACATATCCTTTGTATATAATTTTATATACTGTACTTTGAATACCTTTTCCACACTTGGTCACACTTCATTTTAAGGTCCAGTTCTCTGCTGTTTCATGCAGATATTTTATGTATAGTTTCACAAAACTGCATGAATCGAATCGTGAAATCAAAATCGTGAATCTAATAGAATCGTGAGTTGAGTGAATCGTTACATCCCTACTATTAACAAACCATTAACTACAACTTTTGCCTCAATAAACTCCTAATTTGCTGCTTATTAATAGTTAGTAAAGTAGTGACGTTTAGGTATTGGGCAGGATTAGGGATGAATAATATAGTCATACAGAATATGTGCTTAAAGTACTAATAAACAGCCAATATGTTAATAATAGACATGCTAATAAGCAGTTAATAGTGAGAATTGGTCCTTATACTAAAGTGTTATCAAACACTTTTACTCAGCGAAGACTAAATTGATTTAAACTGAGATTAAATTGAATAAACGGGACAGTAAAGACATTTATGTGGTGGATTCTTATTTCAAATAAATGCTGTTCTTTTGAACTTTCTATTCATCAAAGAATCCTGAAAAAATTAATCCACACAAATCCACAGTTTCCACAAAAATAATAAGCAGCACAACTGTTTTCAGCATTGATAATAATCAGAAATGTTTCTTGAGCAGCAAATCAGTATATTTAATGATTTTTGAAGGATCATGTGACACTGAAGTCTGGAGAAATGATGCTGAAAATTCACCTTTGCATCACAGGAATAAATTACATTTCAGTATATATGAAAATAGAAAACAGTTATTTTACATTGTAATAATATTTTATAATATTACAGTTTTTACTGGATCTTTGATCTAATAAATAGTGAGCAAACCTCAAAAACACCAAATCTCACCAACCCTACATTTTCAACAGTAGTGCATATTTGCATATAAAATTTACAAATTTACTTTATATAATAAAGCGGTCACCTGGTGCGTCCCTGTTGTCCTGCAGTTTATATAGCAGCTCTGAGATGGATTTTTTCTGGGCCTGAGCGATATAACTGAGATTCTCACTGTCCAGAACCAGCAAGAAGGCCTGCAGGTCCGAAACCAGCCGAGCCAGCACTGCAAAATCACAGAAAACAGACATATGTATCAATATACACACAATTAAATCATTTTCACATTTATACTCCTTGATTTTTCTTTCTTTTCTTTGCACATCCCATATTTTCTCTCAAGCTCTTCACTGACACTGTTTATAATTACTTCATGTTTATTTAGAATGTGATTATTTTAAAGGGGTCATGTGATGCTGCTAAAAAGAACATTATTTTGTGTAAGTAATATTTTGATAAATACATAACAGATTTTCATTTTTTAAAGTCTCTGCCTGCAACTTTTGAAATTCAACTAGCAAAAACAGATGACGAGGGCATGATGAAAAGTTTCCACAACCGATTACAATTTATTAAAAAAAAAAAAGAAAAAAAAAAAGCAGAAAGTTGAAATCTTCCCTAAAAGTGCTGTAGTTGAAAAAACATCCAAATATGTCCAAATGCACTTGAAGGGGAAATAGCTGTTTTATGAAGTTATGAATATACATACAGTATATATATCCAGAATGAACTTGAACACGAATGCAGTCAGAAACTATGAATGCAGCCCAACTAACCTGTAATAGCTACCGCTAAGTGTTTCCAGGAGCGATCTGTGTTCGATTTATTAAACCACAAAAGTAAATATTTGTGCTTATTGAATTAGGTGAGATTTTCAATCATTTCTTCAGGATGCTGATATTATGACTGAAACAGAGGACTCCTAAAATCCTGATTTATTTACTCTCTCGGCTGAATAATTGCTGCTCCATGCTGCTTTGCATTATTTATACCAAAGTGACTTTATAACAAGGTTAGAGTGCATTGCTGCAGCCCAAGCCATTCATCACATTAGACTCATATCCACACAAACATCAACACATGCGCCTCTGACACACACGCTGAGGCTGTACCTTTACTGCGTGCTTCAAGAGTCATGTTAATATTGAATCAACACATTTTTACCATTGTAGCAAATGCCTGCAGATTTTCAATCCTGCTGTGACATTTGGTGACTTAAGGAGGAAAAGTGGCCTCTACCTGTTTTATAATGGTTTAAAGTGAGGCCTGCTCTCTGTCTTGCCCTTATTATGTTGGCTATAGACAAACAGGCCACTGTTCAAGCCCTTACCACAGTAAACATACAGAGACTCCACACACTGTGTATATTACACACACACACATCAGTGGGCCTTTGTGCTGCAGTCAATCCTCTCTCTCTCTTTCTCACACATCATTTGACACTCTCTCCCAGCCGGTTTCTCAAATTCCTTGCTGTTTGCTCAGATGAGCATCACTATTATTATTGCTCATATGCAAGTTTAATGATGTGAACGAACACCAAGTCTAGGCATTTACGTTCAGCACACAACTTACTCTGCTGCGCTATATAGACCTGAGCCATATGTAGAGACCAGACTATCAAACACTAAAAAAGTTGGTGTAGAAATAATTTTCACTTAGAATTTGCCAGTAAACTTCACAAATAATTACAAAGAAATGGCAAGTGACACATTGAATTAAAAGTTACATTTCGGAGTAGGAGAGTATGAAATAATATTTTCTGGCACAACATACTCAAACTTTGTCTTATTTACAACTTCAAAAAAAAAAAAATTTTTATAGTGTAGCAACACGTTAAAACCACTCAAAACACCTAAAACTTTTTGCACACAAGTAAGCGTCAATCATGTTTTCTTCAGAAAAAGTACTTATAGTAGGTAGTAAAACTTACTTTTTGTGTCTTGCATACACCATAATTTTCTTTTATATTCCATGTGAAAAAGAAGTGTGCTTTCACGTAAGTGCACTTAAAGAGAGATGCTTTCATGACTATAACACTCTTAAGTACACTTTTAAAAAGTGCACTTTGTAATAATGTCAACTTAAAAGTGTTGTCACTTTAAATTGGATTTTTTAAATGAAACGTGTTGTCAACACATAAAGTGCTTGATCATAATTTTAACTTGAGTGTTATTTTAATTTTAACTTAAGTGTGTTATGATTATAAATATATTTAAATATATGACTTACAGTATAAGTTTCAATATAAATAAAATTAACATATACTTTAGTTTACCATAAATGCTTTTTGGTACATTTAGCAGTTACATAATTCAAAGTAATTAAAAGTAATTATGACATGACATATAGCAAAGATGCATATAATAATTAGACATATTAAAGAAGTCCTAATTAAGTTAGTCCAAAAAGCAAGTTCATCTAATTGCATATATTAAAACAAGTACTCTTGTAAAATATGCTAAAGTGTACTTTTTTTTTTTACAAGGGTATCTTCAGATGAATCCATCTTTTAAATCATAATGTCAGACATTACTAGTCTGTCATAATATGTAAGATCTCTCTTTGATGACCTCTACACAGGCCAGCTGTTGTGATAGAGCTGAATGGACCTTTGAAAAGATCTCTGTAGGGAAGCACATAAAGACCTGCATGACGCTTCTGAAACACATGGGTACTGTTATTTCACTTCTCGCTTAAAAATGGGTTTCAGTCCTTATCTGTCAGCGCTGAGGCCATCTACTGCACACGCTAGCATACTAAATGCTTAAACAGCAAACTTATTTACAATATAGCACTTCTTTTTTGTAGGAAAAAGTCTGACCACAAAATGTTGATAATTCACAAATTGTAAAATATCACATTAGCGATTCCTTCTATAAGAGATAATCAGAATTTGTAGCAAAGCTCATTAAGATAACATGCTAGCAGTATGATACCCCTGCTGAAAAAAACTATAGAAACCATCCAAGAAATTCTACTGGTTTCCACTACAAATACCATTACAAACATTACAAACCATCAACTTTTAACCATTAAAACCACTAAAAAATGGTTTCCTGTAGTGTGTTTTTGGGACATATTCCAATAGGATTTAGTGGTTTTAACAAGCCAAAAATAGAAGGCAACCAATTACCAGTAGAGACCAACAGGCACCATTGCAGTTTCCATTAAAACCAGTACGATTCCCATTATAACCAAACAGGGCAGGGACTATAGCAGGCTAATTGGCTAATAATTCGCTAAGCTAGCAAACTAAGATAATGTTATGCTAAGGTAGCAAGTTAATCGGCTAACAGTAAAGCAAGTCAGTCGAAATCGCAAAGGGACAGAGAGAGAAGAAAACCGTAAACGTGGCTCCTTATCCAAGGCCGAGCTTTTATCATCTGCCAGAGAAAGGATCACAGGATCCAAGTGGAGCTGTTTCAAAGAATGTGTCTCTTTGACTCTTCTTTACAATCAAATCTCACCAAAACCTGCAGTCAATAGAAAATCAGCAGCTTCGACAACAAAAAATTAAGTTTATAAATAAATAATAAATATATAAATATAAATAAAAGTGTACCTCATTCACTAATAATTATGTGGATTATCTAATATTTTCACACACATGGAAACTTCTCATAAAGAATTTACCTTTGAGGCCCACTGTTACCATTCAGAACAAGGATGGTTATTTAAAACACCAATGCACTGCAATACTATAAACTTCTGAGCTTGAACAGAAACTCAACTTCTGGTCTGTGCTAACCACTCCTCTCGGTTCACACTAGGGCCTTTCACACCGCAGGAACCTTTTCATAGTACCACAACTAATTGTGGAACTACCCACTTTTTGGCATTTTCGCACCGCCGGAACTGGGTGCGATTTTAGTACCGGACTGCCTTTTTCGAGAACCAAATTAGCTCCTACTCCGGAGCAGGGTCCAACCAGCACAACTGCTACTAATCGTGACGTAAGTAGACATTGATTGGCCAAATGCGTATGAAAACGCCCTCACCTGCCATGATTTAAAACGCCGTGTAAACATACTGTAAACATTGTCAACTTATTTCGCAAGTATGGAGAACAGCGATAGATGGACAGACGCTGAAGTGCAGGCACTTGTAGCAAATGTAGCAATGGGTGAGTACTAGTAGACATCTAACAATGCCTCTGCAGCGCTACTCAAACAAACATTTCAAGAACTGTAAAAAGAGCCATGAGAATGCAGTAAATCCCACCACGACTCATGTAACTTTCTCACATCAGGAAAAATAGAGGTATGTATAATATATCTTATAGATATCTATATCCACTGCCTCCAGAATCACTGATATATTACTATATGCAGACCCACATTGAATATGTTGACTTTTTGCTGTTATTTTGATGGAAAAATTTGTACATAATGGTCATTTCCATTCTGTGAACGGGTCAAAGACAAATTTACAAAATAAAGGAAAAATATTTTTGACTTGACAAGACTTGACATGAAATGTCATGTGATAACCTGTTTTCCACATTCATCTTAATTTTTATTTAAAAAAAATGCAAGGTAAGGTGTTTTACAAATATCTTTAACTATTAATTCAGAAATCTAAAAGGTTTTGTATAGTCACACCATATTGTACAAATTGTAAGAGACTTTTTGACCTTGTTAGTGTACAATACACACACACACACACACACACACATATATATATATATATATATATTTATATATATATATATATAAATTTTAAAATAAATCTTTAAATTAGGTTTTTTCCCCTCATAATATTCCATCAGAAATAAATAAATAAATAATTTTAATGTAGAAAAAAAAATGCTCATCATTGAAGTGGTGTATATAATTTTATTACATTTTTATTTATTTATTTACAGTGCATTCAGTTTTTTCTCTTGAATAAATTTAGACATTTCTAAAATTCTGTTTTCACTATGTCATTATGAGTGTAGATTAATGAGAAAAGAAATGAATTTAAACAATTGTAGTATCAGACTGCAACATAAAATTGAAAAAAAGTGAAGGGGGTCTGAATACGTTCTGAATGCACTGTACCTTTTTAACATTTAACACTGTACATTTATTTATTTGAATAAATGAATACATCCAGAAAAATGTTAAACGTTAAATCTGGCAGCTCTACTATTGAATTCACAATACAACTGAATGTATATTATCCAGTAACTTTGGATTTTGCAAACAAAAATGAACATCAACAACAAAGAAATGCAAATAAAAGATGTGTGTGAGGCTACAGCTCACAGTAAAACATTATACATAATACCAAAAAGCTGTTTTTCTCCAGGAAACTGGGTCTGTAAAGGAGATGACAAATATCACTTATGTACAGCAGCACTTATTCCAGAAAGCTTCCTGTTAAAAAGAGAATTCTGCTTTCATTTATCGAACACACTGACCTTCGGACGTGACAGAGCTGGCGATGGAGTGCTAACAGTAAAGTCATTAAGCAAACAGAGCTCCAGCCAGATGTCAATGGCTGACTGTGACGGAAGCTCTCTGCCCTTCAGATTGTCATTCTCAAGGTCTCAGTCTTTACACTACCCTCTTTTCTTCTCCAAACTCCACCATTTCTCACTGCCACACTGTATTGGCAACTTTAGACCATTTTCTTGAGCAGATGTTCAAAGCAAACCTTCATCATGCTTTTGCATATGTGAGAATCTATAAAAACACTTTCACGTGTTATTGTGATATTTTCACATTTTGGTTAAATAACATTTGATTCCTTTGACATTCCACTGTTTCTCGTAGACTTAAGCCAATAACAACTGTCCGCTAAGAAGTCGCCCCACCCATTCTCGCTTGGTGCGGGAACTGTAAAATGTGTGGAGGATAAATATTGAGCATTGTCATAACAACGTCTCAAAGGTCAAAGAATCCAGCTACTGGCTTCCGGCGAAATCAAACACACACAAACCCTCATCCTTTATCGCTTTGAGGATCTACTGAACCTTTACTTCTGATGTCTACACTCTTAAAAATAAAAGTCCTTTTTTGGCATCAATGGTTCCATAAAGAACCTTTAAAGGGGTCATATGATGCGATTTCAAGTTTTCCTTTCTCTTTGGAGTGTTACAAGCTGATT
>NW_015542353.1:284972-285246 GCF_001515605.1 Sinocyclocheilus anshuiensis
CGCTTTGGATAAAAGCGTCTGCTAAATGACTAAATGTAAATGTAAATGTAATATGCTGATTTATTATTAGAATTATCAATGTTGCCAACAGTTGTGCTGCCAAATATTTTTTTGGGAAACCGCAACACTTTTTTCAGGATTCTTTGATGAATAAAACGTTTTTATTCATCAAAGAATCCTGAAAAAATGTATCACAGTTTCCAAAAAATTATTAAGCAGCACAACAGTTTCCAGCACTGATAATAAATCAGCATATTAGAATGATTTCTGAAGG
>NW_015542353.1:285376-287564 GCF_001515605.1 Sinocyclocheilus anshuiensis
ATCATCATGTGACACTGAAGACTGGAGTAATGATGCTGAAAATTCAGCTTTGCATCACAGGAATAAATTACATTTGAATGTATATTAAAATAGAAAAACATTATTTTACATCGTAATAATATTTCACAATATTACATTTTTTCCTGTATTTTTGATCAAATAAATGCAGCCTTGATGAGCATAAGAGACTTCATATGACCCCTTTAACATCCATGGAACCTTTCCACTGCACAAAAGGTTCTTTACAGTGGAAAAAGTGTTTTCAGATATTTTAAAATGGTTCTTTTCAGAACTGTTCACTAAAAGGTTCTTTGAGGAACCAAAAATAGTTCTGCTATGGCATCAGAGCAAAACCCCCTTTTAAGAACCTTTATTTTTAAAAGTGTACACTTATTTTACCCTAATTAGCATGTGACTGTACGGTACCTTTCTATTACTGTGCACAACCTGAAGAGGAAACCCTTGGCTTGATGGTGTGTCTCACTGTACATTCCATTCTTCTAATACAGCCTTGGTATCTCAACCACTAATACTGGACAATAAACTGTACTAATCATGTGGAATATATTTCCATCTGATTAGTTATCAATCATTGTCTAGAACAAAACTTTCATCTTTCAGTAATAACATTAAAGGAATATTCCATGCAATACTGCTTTGTCTGTGCTGTACATTGCCACAATCATTTATACATTTATAAATAATTTTAAATCCTTCAGAAATCATTCTAATATGATCTGGTGCTCAAAACTAATGTCTTATCATGATCAATGTTGAAAACAGTTGTGCTGCTTAATATTTTGGTGGAAACTGATATTGATGAATGGAAAGATTCTGGACTGATGAAGAGAAAGATCAAAAACTCTTCTTTATAATATTTTATAACATTATAACTGTATTTTCTGTCACTTTAAATCAAGATAAAATAATATTTAATAATAAATAAATACATAAATAAATATTTTAAAATATATATTTTTGTATTATTATTTACTAAAATATTTTGGTAACATGTCCCACAAAAAGAAAGAAAGAAAGAAAGAAAGAAAGAAAGAAATGGCTTATACTGTCACTTAGACTTCCATTGTAAATGCACAATTGTCAACTGATTTTCCCAGCAGGTTTTCACAAACCTTAGGACAAGGATACATTGTTTTTTTTTATGGTGATCTGCTGTCTGTGCACACTAAAAAGTCAAAGTCATACTTTACATTATAGAAAGTGCAACTGAACATTTTGTACCCATAAAAACCATCCATGAACTCTTTTGATGAGGTAAATTACTATACACTTTGTACAAGTTGTAGTCTGTAATTTCATTATCTCTATATTTAACCTTTCCTCTCCATGACGGAACCCTAAAGAAAAATAGTTTCGTCCTTTGAGTGCATTTGCTTGTAAATCACTTTACATTAAGTCTACACAGCCTACATGAATTTTGGACTGCATCTTTACATTACCAGAAAGGTTTTGCAAGCATAAACTACTAATACTTTGTTTGTTTGTTTTTTCATTAATCAATATGAAATATAAGCTCTTCATCTTATGTTTTCTCATACAACAGTAGCTCCATTCATATTCATGCAAACATGACAAGCACTTCAGGCTCATTGTAGAGATGTCACGTTCTGTGAGGGGGTGAGACCACCCTCTGCATTTGATTCATTAGCAAAACTAATGCCCCGAGGCACATGGGCGTCGTCAACATTTCGGAAATGCCTCGAACACCCACTCTGTGTGTTTGTGTTGGTGAGGACACAGAGAGACATTTTGCATTACTGGCCAAAATGCTTCAAAAGGGTATATAACCTCTGGTCAACTGATTTGACCCCTTGTTGACAGCTGACCCTTTTGTCTGACATAATAGAAAGTCTTGTCTGAAAAGAAAACTGAATGAAATCTCAAGCAGAGTTCCATGGTAACACGCTAGTTCTCAGCACGATCAAAAGCAGGCACAACACAGACACAATAAACTGCCAAAAACAAGGGCAACACTATTTTATGCTTTCTCCAATATTACACAAATATTGATTAAACTTAATTTAACTTTTTGCGCTCTAAACAAAACTGCATGCATCTTGAGGAAGAACACTCTAGCAAGATATGTTATGAATTAGTGTTGTCACGGTACCAAAATTTCAGTATTCGGTACCAATACCAGTGAAAATCCATGGTTCTCGGTACCAAT
>NW_015542353.1:287587-290649 GCF_001515605.1 Sinocyclocheilus anshuiensis
GGGCTAAATATCACGTTAATGGGGTCGTTTTTCAACCCGCGGACATGAAAAACAACCCGCGGCAACAGTGTTAAAGCAGCCCAATTCAGCGGGAAAACCGCAGACTTGGCAACACTGGAAGAGGATAGCTTTCGGATAGCGCATCAAGAACCGGTACTTAAAAAAACTGGTACCGTATCGTTTTCATTTTTTTAGTACCGACTTGGTACCGAAATACCGGGTCTTTTGACAACACTATTATGAATGGTTCTCATTCTGGTTTTCTTCTGATTCTTATAGTTGAAGGACAACAGAGAGTCTTTAGAAATGCTCTTTCTGAGCCTTGGTGCTCAAGTGGGAAACACAGGTTCAAATCTGACTTGCAACCTATATACATACAATTCAAAATGTGTCTGTAATATTTTTTTTTTACATTTTCTTTTAAAAAGGTTTTAAATTTTTTTTTTTTTTGCTCATTAAAGCTGCATTAATTTAATCAAAATGCAGTAAAAACAGTAATTTTGTGAAATACAATTATACAATTAATTATACAATTTTCCTTGTTACAATAGTGTATATTGAATACTGACATTGATACTGAACGTCAATAAAAAATTATCACTCTAGAAGAAGAACTGTGGGTCATACATTTTTACAAAGATCTGAGCAAGGTGACAAAAAAATGTAATTCGTGACCTTCTGCAGTTGTGCATTTCACCAATTCCATCCCAATCACCTCTGAACATGATGCATTATACCAGAAATACAAAATCTTCACTTGAATCAACCAAAGTAAAGAAGGGTGCTGCAGACTCTACCTGAATAACCCAGAGATGCTGACAGTTTGATTTAAGAAACGCTGTTCTCACATCATCACCGTATCCTGTGCCCACAACATGATGGCCACCAAAGCCTTTCAAGTGACACTGTGTTTAGAAAATGAGTAAACACAGAAACACACACATACACTTGCATCTAAATATGTTTAAACAGCAGTTGATGCCACTATGGGGTGTAACCACATGATAACCAAACAGACACACAGCCTGATGTCTCAAACATATGCACACCTCAAATCTGTGTCAGTCCCATTACAGAACAGTGTGTGACTGACAGACAACTCCATGACTCCAAGCTGTGGGAAATACAACAGCGGAACTCATCTAAGCTGTGTTTTGAGCAGGGAAACACTGCATTGAACAGTCTAGGCACAGATCCTAACAAACAACATGAGACAATGTGTGAATGAGATATGACAAATGAATCCATTCTATAGTGGATGTTATGCAAATCATATAATGGAGGAAAGAGAAAGAGAGAGAATGTGTGTGTGTGTGTGTGTGTGTGTGTGTGTGGGAGGTCACATTCTTGTTTTGACCGATAGTGACAGAACAGGGAAGAGGAAAAAAGTTTGTTAAAACAAAAATGCATGACCAGGCTGAATGATGTAGTTAAAAACTATATCTAAATATATTTTACAATTATTGACAATATTCAAGATATTCTTTATATTTATGTAATTCATCTGAAACGTCATACAAAATAATTGCTTTTTTTTTTTTTTTTTTAAAACAGAGCATATTTCCCACACTGTTTTCACTAGATAAAAATAAAGTGCATAATTGTTTTTTATGCACCAAAAAACCACACTATTATTAAACAAAAATATTTACCTACAGTACATACAGTACTGTTCAAAAGTTTGAGGTCAATTTTCTTTCTTTCTTTTTTTTGCTTTGTCAGCTTAGTCATCAAAGAAATAAATTAAATGTTTTAATTACAGTAGAAAATAGTTATTTCAAATTGTAATATTTCATAATATTACCCTTTAACTATAAATTTGATCAAATAAATACAGCCTTGGTGAGCACAAGAGACATTTTCCAAAAACAAAAAAATCTTATCAACCCCAAACTTTTGAATAGCAGTGTATATTTTTATTTTTTAAAAAATAACAGTTGTGACACTTACATAAAATTGAAAAATTGATAACTGTAAGGATTCTCTTCATCTTGCAGACCCTGGATTGGCCAGATCACATGACCTCCACTGTCTTCACTCCCATTGGTAGTTGCAGTTCATTTGCATAAAGGTAAACTTTTCTCAACTATGTGGAGTCACCAGCAGGGGCGATTCCAGGATTTTCATTTTAGGGGCGCTCAGCCCCCAATGAGGGTATAATATATATATATATATATAGATATATATATATACTGTATAGATATATATATTCAAATTAAAATGGCAACATCTTTTATAAAGTATATGTGTTCATATGTGCTTCATTTTCACTGGAGGAAACCTGTGGTGTGATGAGGGGTGAACCTGTTTCTCGCTCTGCGCCTCTGCGGTCTGCGGATTGAAAAAAACGTGCTGAAAGACGGAGGGGAGCCGATCGAAATCTGCTGCCGTTTTCATATGAAATTTAAAGGGGACTGAGGCGATCACGAATTCGTGTACAGGTCTATGGCCCCCTAAAAATGGCCTAGGTACGCCCATGCTGATCATTATGTAAAAACCTGAACTGAATGAACATACCCTGTGACAATAGGACTTAGTGTCAAATATCAGTGCATTCAGGAGTAAAACAGTATTTACAAATGCCACAATAACTCTGAGATCACAAAAGATCAGCGCTATTAAAATAGTATTTTACTTGTATGCATATTTGTTTTTATTTAGGTGTGTTCTGTGAAACACTGTGATTCTGCACATGACTGCTAGGTGGCAGTATAACAACATGACAAGTAACAAGATAGAGAAGGAGATGGAGAGAGTTCTGATGATTGCTGTGACTGGAGTTGTCTGGTGGTCTTTGTTGTAATAAAATCCCCGTTGTGTAGAGTTAGCCCTGGGCTCGGTCCTTTTCATCTGCAACACCACATACACTCATCTTCTGTATGTATTAGACACAGGGGCGGATTTAGTGAATTGGGGGCCCCAGGCAAAATATAGGAATGGGGCCCTATACATTTGCAGACATTTTCCTAGATCAACCTTGAGGTTCCTTTTTTGTTGTGATGCTTGCTGCTGCACAATGGTGCCCCATAGTTGTGTCCAATGTTTCTACATTTTTCATGTAC
>NW_015542353.1:290741-313834 GCF_001515605.1 Sinocyclocheilus anshuiensis
AGCCCCCAATGAGGGTATAATATATATATATATATATAGATATATATATATACTGTATAGATATATATATTCAAATTAAAATGGCAACATCTTTTATAAAGTATATGTGTTCATATGTGCTTCATTTTCACTGGAGGAAACCTGTGGTGTGATGAGGGGTGAACGCAGCAAAAACTTAGGCTACAGTAGATGGGGAACCGATTGCTCCCCCATGATATTTTGTAAACTGTATTTATGACAAAGAACTGCACAGATGCAGATATTATAACAATCTATTGATAAACACACACCTCTGTTTCTCGCTCTGCGCCTCTGCGGTCTGCGGATTGAAAAAAACGTGCTGAAAGACGGAGGGGAGCCGATCGAAATCTGCTGCCGTTTTCATATGAAATTTAAAGGGGACTGAGGCGATCACGAATTCGTGTACAGTTTATGGAACTAATCGCAAAATTTTAGGGGGGCTGAGTAGTCATAGTAGCTGAGTATAGCCCCCCTAAAAATGGCCTAGCGACGCCCATGGTAACCAGACTGGCCACATGCAACTGTCAACAGTTTTTATAATGATTAATTGAAAAACACAGATTGAACTGATTAATTTAAATGATTCTTATCAACTCAACTGTTCTATTTGAATTTAAATCTGTCTTGCACTCTCATAAAACGAATAAAAAAACATTAAAATGTTGGATTATTTAGCAAATATTGGATAACTTCCAACTCTAGCTTAAATACAAAAACGTGATTATGGAAAAAGTGCATAGAAGTCGAACAGTAATATTATCCATGATTTCAGTTTTGTTTCCCAACCTGGTTTTTGTTTTCAGAAACAGAAAGGAGTTTGGAAGGCAGTAAAGCAGCTCATTTGCTCCTGTCAGACTTCACACTACACTGCCGCTGGTGAAATTAGCACTGCTCTCTGACCTTTACTTCAACAAACCGAGAAACTCATGCCTCTCCTGAGATTTGGGTCGTGGCGGTGAGGCTGATGGGGAAAACTGGAGGACTATTACTGACATTCCAGAACAATGATCAAATCTACATGGCTACAACAACAATAACTGCAATTATGAGACATCAGCACTGAAATATTCAACACCTCTCTGTCTTTTTGAGTTATGAACGAGTTGCTAAGATGTGTTTAGAAATGGATGATCTTTTACAATGCTGGTGTAGTTTAGTTGAAGGTTGTAGGTTTGAATCCCAGTGGGATTGATTCAAGACATATGTGACCCTGGACCACAAAACCAATCATAAGTAGCACGGATATATTTGTAGCAATAGCCAACAATACATTGTATGGGTCAAAATTATCGATTTTTCTTTAATGCCAAAAATCATTAGGATATTAAGTACAGATTATGCTCCATGAAGGCATATAGTAAATTTCCTACCGTAAATATATCAAAACGTATTTTTGGATTAGTAATATGCATTGCAAAGGACTTCATTTGGATAACTTTAAAGGTGATTTTCTCAATATTTTGATTTTTTTGCACCCTCAGATTCCAGATTTTCAAATAGTTGTATCTCGGCCAAATATTGTCCTATCCTAACAAACCATACATCAATGGGAAACTTATTTATTCAGCTTTCAGATGATGTATAAATCTCAATTTAAAAAAATGTACCCTTATGACTGGTTTTGTGGTCCAAGGTCACATTTAGGCACTGTAAGTCACTTTGAATAAAAGACTCAACTGCATTAATAAAAGTTAATGAAACTGGAAACTTGTGACTTCTGCTGAAGACTTATGACTAAATGAGATAAAACTGGCATAAAAGTTCTCATACTGAAACTATTCAATATGATTACTTGCCCAGTCAGTGAGTACTAACTAGTGGCTTTATCCAGGTGACTCACAGTCAGTAACTTAGGACAGAGTATCTTGCTCAATGGCTCAAAATGACAGTTTGTAAATAAGCCTTTCAACTACCTCACGAGTTTTAACCACTTCGTCACAGCACTGAAGTTAACTTGTAAACACCAAAAAAAAAAAATTTCTTATGGAAAATGTCTGTGTAGATGATATGAAGTAGATCTAATGTGGTTCATATGAGGTTTTAACTGGAGCACTGCACTCGTAGACTTCAGACCGATGTGAAAACAGTGAAATACCTTTCTGCTTGTCCATCGCTGGAAATGCTCAAAGCGTCCAAGTGAACTGTTCTCGTCCGCTTCCAGAGTTCATCGCTGAGTCTGTTCCTGGATGTGTAAACGAATTTATAGTGGCTTTATGTAAAATTCGAAGTGAATTAAGTGAGAGTTGCGGGTCAGGCGACAGACAAACGAAGATAACAGCGAAACTGTCCAAACAAGCGCCTACATTGTCAACATCCACTCCACATCTCTGTGTATCACTGGACTCTCCGCCTCCAGCTGCGCTTCTGTACAGTAGCTCCACAGCGCCACCACGCGCCCTCAATAACTATTACAAACAAAACCTGCATAGGATTAGCTACCAGTGATTTATCTGGGTGATTTATTTACCTGGGTGAGGTAGTAAATGTTTATTTCATTTATAAAGGGGAAAAAACAACAACTTTCATTTTATGAATGAAAACATGACACAATATTTATATTACCGTTAGTGCTGTCAAACGATTAATCGCGATTAATCGCATCCAAAATAAGTGTTTGTTTACATAATATATGTATTTATACCGTGTATATTTATTATGTTTATATAAATACACATACATGCATGTATATATTTAAGAAAAATGTTATGTTTATATATTAAATATATTTATACATAATATAAATTATATAAATATAAACATGTAAATACATATAAATATTTTCAAAATATATACTGAATGTGTTTGTACTTATATATACATAATAACAGTACACACACATATATTATGTAAACAACAACTTTTATTAATCGTGATTAATCGTTTGACAGCACTAATTACTGTAAGACACAGATCCCGGTGACACAGTGATGGACAAATATAAGTTGGAGGAACATTTATATTTCAGCAGTGTTGGCGGTAATGCATTACAAGTAACCAGTGTTGGGCTAGGTACTCAAAAAATGTAATAGCTTATATTACTCATTACTACTCCTTTCAAAAGTAATAGGCTTATTATTACTTTACTTATTACTTTCTGGCAACAGTAATTAGTTACACTACTAGTTACATTACTTTTCTTTCATGCCCCACATAAATTGCATATCTTCCCCATAAAATTATTCCAAAATGTTACTAACAATATATTTCTGCCTCATCATTTGATCAAAATCCACATTGGATCGCAGTCAGTTATTACAGTTATTACAGTTATTGTAAAGTTATTACAAACCACTCAGTGGTGATTATAATAGAAAAGTTTAAGTAAAGGTGTTGTATTCATCTCATTAATTGTCATGTGAAGCTTGAAGCTGATTGTAGCTACAATTTCTCTGTTATACCCATATACGAATATATTCCCTGATGCATTTTATCAAAAGAAATCATATAAGTTCATAAGAAAAAATTGTATTCTCTAAAAAGTTTTTATACAATTTATATCAGGATCAGAGGGAGTAAAGTAATGCCACAACTTCCATAATGCCACAACTCAGTGTTCAGATCATCTTTTCTCCTGAGAAAATCAATGTCATGCCAATATTTCCATTCGCTGAATGTAAGCTTTTTCATATTCCATATGTCTGCTGCACTGGTGACTTCATGTGCCTGTGCGAGTTGTGAAAATTATTGGATTGTTGGACTTTAAATCAGTAGAGGTTGAGGCTTCGAAAGTAACTAAGTAACTAGCTGTTTTATGGATAGTAATTGTAATGTTATTACTGAAATCTTATTAGTAATTACTGCAAAAAGTAATATTATTACTGTAACTATTTACTAGGATCTATGCCCAACACTGCAAGTAACGCAAGTTATGTAATCAGATTACTTTCTTTCAAGTAACTAATAAAGTAACGCTTACCTTTTAAATTTACAAGAAAATTTGAGTTACTTTTTCAAATAAGTATTGCAAGTTGTTTTTCCATTTATTTACTGATGCCGCTCCTGTCCCCCTGTCATGAGAAATTGAGAGTAAATGCAGAGGCACTTCCTTCAGCCTTAGGCTTATTAATTTCACTTTTGGTGTGAAAGGGTATTTACAGTTGCCAAAAGGTGACAAAAAGAAACGTAATGCATTACTTTCCATAAAAAGTAACTAAGTAATCCAATTAGTTACTTTTTAATGGAGTAAAAAAGTTCAGTCAGAAAACTTTTGTTAAATAACTTTCACTCGCAAAGAATGCAAAAGTTACATTTTTTACATTAAACACTTACATTATATTCATTTTAAACTGAATATAAATAGACGTAGGGCCTATTCAGTTGTTTCTTCAGTTTATACATCCAAACAAATCTACAGCTATATTGAGATGACTGTCAAAAGTGACCCAACATAACCAAAATTCATCTTATTTAAGATGTGAAAGGCTTAATCACACTTTCAATCAGTAAAAAGCAAACACAAAATGCTGTTAAAATCATACATTTTATTGAACTATTCATTCAAATCGTCAAAATCTGTTAAAATATTAGAGAACCACTAACAAATCAAACATAACGAAACAACAATACCACTATTAATAATAAAATCATAACATTACACTCACTTTAATAAATCCATTTTATTTTGTTCCCCATTCATCACACTTTCACATTAAAAAAAAAAAAAATGAAAAGAAGAAAAGCACTATTTATGAAGTAGAGAAAAATGAATATATGTTAATATTTGGGACATTTTTCACATGAAAATTGTCAGATGCAAGTACATGTGGGTTAAAAGAGCATATTTTCTTATTGTGAAAACATTCATTCTTTTAGGCGTGTAAGAGTGAATCAAGTGCTTTAGGATGTAATAATGAGTGCCTCGCTGCAAAATATTCCTAGCAAAATGAATTTCATAAAGAAGGCCTGACGTCTGAAGCCACAAATATTTTCAGAACAGAAAACCACTTTAAGCTGCCACTGAACAAAAACAAAATTATGTATTTTGATGATCATTTGATCATTGTGATGAGTTTGTGCCCCTTCAGTCACACAAGAAAAGATTTCAAATAGCAGAAGTATAAATCGGGTGTCAGATTGTGTTCACATAAAATATGTTCTGTTGAAAGAACAGCCATTAAAACAACAAATAATACTATGGGTTTGTTAATAGGCATATAGCCACATATTTCCTTTTGAGCAGTGCTTCTACAAAAATGAATGTGGAATGTCTATATTTGTACTTCTACTGTACATTCTCAAGTTGATATATGTGTTGCTTTTTAGTGATTGTTTTGTTCTTATAACATGTTTGTTCTGCTTTATTAGGTACAAACTCTGGATACAAAGCATGCACTCAATCCAAGCACTTCATTTGGTCACTGGAGCAATAAAAGCATAGAAATTCATATTTAATTTTGACGTGGGCAAGAAGAATATATGAACTGCAGGGTTGTGTGCCATTCGGAACAGAATTGAGAATGCCTTTCAAATTCCAATTGAATTTTAAAACGTAGAATTAAAATGAAATAAAAAAACATGCGATTGCTAGTTTTTATACATTACCACTGCATAATATTGATTTCATTAATTATAATTAATTTATTTAATATATAATGTATATTTACATATATATTTTATATACATGATAACAGTACACACACATATATTATGTAAACAACAACTTTTATTAATCGTGATTAATCGTTTGACAGCACTAATTACTGTAAGACACAGATCCCGGTGACACAGTGATGGACAAATATAAGTTGGAGGAACATTTATATTTCAGCAGTGTTGGCGGTAATGCATTACAAGTAACCAGTGTTGGGCTAGGTACTCAAAAAATGTAATAGCTTATATTACTCATTACTACTCCTTTCAAAAGTAATAGGCTTATTATTACTTTACTTATTACTTTCTGGCAACAGTAATTAGTTACACTACTAGTTACATTACTTTTCTTTCATGCCCCACATAAATTGCATATCTTCCCCATAAAATTATTCCAAAATGTTACTAACAATATATTTCTGCCTCATCATTTGATCAAAATCCACATTGGATCGCAGTCAGTTATTACAGTTATTACAGTTATTGTAAAGTTATTACAAACCACTCAGTGGTGATTATAATAGAAAAGTTTAAGTAAAGGTGTTGTATTCATCTCATTAATTGTCATGTGAAGCTTGAAGCTGATTGTAGCTACAATTTCTCTGTTATACCCATATACGAATATATTCCCTGATGCATTTTATCAAAAGAAATCATATAAGTTCATAAGAAAAAATTGTATTCTCTAAAAAGTTTTTATACAATTTATATCAGGATCAGAGGGAGTAAAGTAATGCCACAACTTCCATAATGCCACAACTCAGTGTTCAGATCATCTTTTCTCCTGAGAAAATCAATGTCATGCCAATATTTCCATTCGCTGAATGTAAGCTTTTTCATATTCCATATGTCTGCTGCACTGGTGACTTCATGTGCCTGTGCGAGTTGTGAAAATTATTGGATTGTTGGACTTTAAATCAGTAGAGGTTGAGGCTTCGAAAGTAACTAAGTAACTAGCTGTTTTATGGATAGTAATTGTAATGTTATTACTGAAATCTTATTAGTAATTACTGCAAAAAGTAATATTATTACTGTAACTATTTACTAGGATCTATGCCCAACACTGCAAGTAACGCAAGTTATGTAATCAGATTACTTTCTTTCAAGTAACTAATAAAGTAACGCTTACCTTTTAAATTTACAAGAAAATTTGAGTTACTTTTTCAAATAAGTATTGCAAGTTGTTTTTCCATTTATTTACTGATGCCGCTCCTGTCCCCCTGTCATGAGAAATTGAGAGTAAATGCAGAGGCACTTCCTTCAGCCTTAGGCTTATTAATTTCACTTTTGGTGTGAAAGGGTATTTACAGTTGCCAAAAGGTGACAAAAAGAAACGTAATGCATTACTTTCCATAAAAAGTAACTAAGTAATCCAATTAGTTACTTTTTAATGGAGTAAAAAAGTTCAGTCAGAAAACTTTTGTTAAATAACTTTCACTCGCAAAGAATGCAAAAGTTACATTTTTTACATTAAACACTTACATTATATTCATTTTAAACTGAATATAAATAGACGTAGGGCCTATTCAGTTGTTTCTTCAGTTTATACATCCAAACAAATCTACAGCTATATTGAGATGACTGTCAAAAGTGACCCAACATAACCAAAATTCATCTTATTTAAGATGTGAAAGGCTTAATCACACTTTCAATTAGTAAAAAGCAAACACAAAATGCTGTTAAAATCATACATTTTATTGAACTATTCATTCAAATCGTCAAAATCTGTTAAAATATTAGAGAACCACTAACAAATCAAACATAACGAAACAACAATACCACTATTAATAATAAAATCATAACATTACACTCACTTTAATAAATCCATTTTATTTTGTTCCCCATTCATCACACTTTCACATTAAAAAAAAAAAAAATGAAAAGAAGAAAAGCACTATTTATGAAGTAGAGAAAAATGAATATATGTTAATATTTGGGACATTTTTCACATGAAAATTGTCAGATGCAAGTACATGTGGGTTAAAAGAGCATATTTTCTTATTGTGAAAACATTCATTCTTTTAGGCGTGTAAGAGTGAATCAAGTGCTTTAGGATGTAATAATGAGTGCCTCGCTGCAAAATATTCCTAGCAAAATGAATTTCATAAAGAAGGCCTGACGTCTGAAGCCACAAATATTTTCAGAACAGAAAACCACTTTAAGCTGCCACTGAACAAAAACAAAATTATGTATTTTGATGATCATTTGATCATTGTGATGAGTTTGTGCCCCTTCAGTCACACAAGAAAAGATTTCAAATAGCAGAAGTATAAATCGGGTGTCAGATTGTGTTCACATAAAATATGTTCTGTTGAAAGAACAGCCATTAAAACAACAAATAATACTATGGGTTTGTTAATAGGCATATAGCCACATATTTCCTTTTGAGCAGTGCTTCTACAAAAATGAATGTGGAATGTCTATATTTGTACTTCTACTGTACATTCTCAAGTTGATATATGTGTTGCTTTTTAGTGATTGTTTTGTTCTTATAACATGTTTGTTCTGCTTTATTAGGTACAAACTCTGGATACAAAGCATGCACTCAATCCAAGCACTTCATTTGGTCACTGGAGCAATAAAAGCATAGAAATTCATATTTAATTTTGACGTGGGCAAGAAGAATATATGAACTGCAGGGTTGTGTGCCATTCGGAACAGAATTGAGAATGCCTTTCAAATTCCAATTGAATTTTAAAACGTAGAATTAAAATGAAATAAAAAAACATGCGATTGCTAGTTTTTATACATTACCACTGCATAATATTGATTTCATTAATTATAATTAATTTATTTAATATATAATGTATATTTACATATATATTTTATATTTTATTTAACACAACATTTTATAAAAATCATATATACACAAAATGCTATATTATAGAAATATTAATTATATATTGTTATTATTTTAAATATGAATAATTAATTAATAATTTGACTAATTAGTCAATATGAATGTTAATTATTTTTCATATAATTATAACTAATATAGTTCATTAATAAAATTGTGTTTTCCTTGTTGCAAAATGTGGACCAATGAAATATCACTGCTGTGTGAATGTGTGCATTTTTTTTTTTAATTGCAGTTCAGTAAATTCATCTTCCTCTAATTCCAGTTTAACATCCTGTGGGTCTTGACCAATGCAAATCAAATTCACATTCATGCACTGAAAAGCTGTTTAACTCTGAATTCTGCTCAACCTTGTATTTGTCAAGCTACAGAAAGCAAAAACCAGGGCTGCAAAATCAATCCTTCAGACTAACAGCAACCATCAGGTGCTAACGTCTGAAATCCCTTTATATCCGAACCTATCCTTATCCTATAAAACAGGAACACTATAAAAAACATGTCCACCCGTCAAGAACAAAAGAGGATAGAACCAAAACAGTAAAGGCAATAGCAGCAAAACGGGGAGGAGGGAGAGTAAAAGACGATAGGATCGAGGGAGCGAGTGAAACTGTTCGATCTATACATCCTGCGGAAGAGGAGAAGTATTGCTCACACCCACAATTCACAATCCATCATCACTGAAGAAAAGCAGGATACATTTGCCATGCGGGATTCATACGTCTCATATCCAATATTCAGTAAACTCTCACTAATGTACAGTAGCTCTCTTTGGAACAGCAAACTCTCACTCGGAATCATCAGCTGTTGCTATACCTGTATATTGTGCCGCTGGTATTTGCGTGGGTAATATTGGTGTTAAGGTGTAAGGAATGAGGGTGTGCAACATGTGCGTCTTGAGTCTCTAGTATAAATTGTACTTAATTCCATGATTTGCTTAATTCAAAAACTGAGCTGCTTTTACAGATATGGGTCAATGACAAATGAGACTGTCCACCATAAAGAATTAAAAAAACGTAAATAAAAAAAAATCTATTTTAAAGCACATGCCAATTTGTATTCTTTGTATTGATGTATGCTGGTTTTATATGGCTTTTAAAAATGTTTATACCTTACAGTTTTTATTGAAATTAATTAAGGACATTTCATGAATTTTTATTCATAATTATAATGAAGAATTTTCAGTCGCACCACATGACATTTTACAACATTGCTGTGTCATAAAGATGTCTAATTATTATATTAACCTAATGATATTAATTTCCCATTTTTTTCCTGCATGTTGGTTAAACCACGTGATTTTGATTTAGCAACAAAAGCAAAAAAAAAACAAAAAAACATTAATAAGCAGTGAAGCAGTTTTGTTAAAATATTACACATTTTTGTAAAGAATAAAAATAGAAAAGTATGCCAAATTTCTTTTCAAGAACTTCTTTATAACAGGACAGTTCTGTCATTTTTATGAATTTTTAAATTCTTAATCTTAATTCAGAATATAAAATCATGCTCATCAAAGAAGAGGTTTATTCAACTCTTTCTATGTATAAATTGCATTTTAAATCTATTTTTAACGAATGAATAAATCTGGACCAAAAAAAGTCACTGACCCATATTCTGAAGGTTTGTTAATTCATGATTAGCACATAAAGGCTGAAAAGTGTGGCAGTGACTTAAACTAACAGATTCCTGCTGGTCCATCTGAAATGTTCTGCAGGGATTTGGTCTGCTCAAATAACTGGTGTGATTCATATCTGTTTCATGTGTATTCGTAGCATTCATATCGGTGTATATCATTATAGCTTTACTAAGCACACACAGAAAAGAACCTCAGTGAAGTCCTGACATAGTAGCTGCAACTAGAAAAAGAGACGACATCAAAGTCATGGATATGATTGTTAGCTGCAATCAGATATGGGGCTTATCAAACGATAAGGATAACTGATTTTTTTGCTGGCTCCATAATCACATTCCTCATCTTTCCTTAACTTGTATCGCCTGTACTGTTTTCACAAGCGGAAGTGCAGACGCGTGACAGTGTTTGTAAAAGCACGTATTTCTCTGACTACTAGAAGAGAGAGACTTTCTTTTTCAGGACGTTCTGCTTCCAAAGGGAGAGCTGGTCGAATTCCTCTATGGACATTCCAAAGACATTCTGGAATTCCTCAGGTGACAGGTGCCTCTGGAGAGAGAGGTTATGTGGTCAACGTTTCCCAGCAGAACAGTGCAACAGGGTAAAACAATGAGCGAAAGCAATGTCTACCTCCAGACTTGTCCTGTCTACACCGGGAGGGAGCTTGTTTCTGCCTCTGTGTGTCACAATGAGCATCTCATATGGGTAAATCTGCCAAACAAATATATGTTCATAACAATATTAATGAACCAGCATCAAACTGTCACTTTAAGTAACAATATACTGTATACAAGAGCTCATATATACAAGCATTAAACACAATAATCTTAATTAGTTGGCAGATATGGTTACAACACCTTTTGTTCCAGCATACTAGGGAGTGAATTCCCTCTGTCTATGCTTCTGCTTTGGGCATCTCCGTTCTATAAAAGAGAGGAGACCACCATAAGACCACATACCACAACTGTGATTTGTGCAGTTGTTACAACAATCTGATTGTAAATGTTGTAAAACTAATGAGATTGAAGGTTGCAGAGCTTGACTTAATAAACTATTTGATTATTTCTGAAATGCTAACACTGAAATTGTCAGCATATGAGTGGCTTGTATTGTATTCGTTACTGAAGTTGGTTTAAAATAAAATTGATAAATTCATCTGTTCATCTGTTTAAAAAACATTTATTTTAATGTAAACTATTACATACCTGGAAATCTGTAAAAAAAAAAAAAGAGGGAGAGAAACAAATGATAATACAATGAGCATGGGGTATAAAACATTTAATTCAATTTGATTTATATTCATTTAAAAAAGGTGAGAATAGAACACAAAACACAATACAACAGAAAAATGACTCTCGGCACTCTAAAAAAATTTGAATAAACATACTACATTCTAAATAGAATGGAACAGAATTGTGACTCTTAATGACTGATATATTTTATAATTACATTTATATAAAATCAGTGCTCTAACTACTGTAAAAATAGAATTATGATTTATAATACTGGCACTCTGAAGTGTAACAAATGTTAAAAAGACAAAAATTAATAGAATAGAATAGAAATCAGTGCTCGTAATACTGTAACTTACTCTGATTAAATTTCAAATAAACATGGCAAAAACTGACCTTCTATTTAGATGAATAACAATAGATTCGTAGAATAGAACAGAATAGAATTACACTATGACAATGCTGGCACTCTACATTACTGTTTAGAATATAATAGAATTATGACTCTTAAAACTGGCACTCTGATTGAAGTGTAAATAAATATGACAAAAATGACTACTATTAATAGAATAGAATAGAATAGAATAGAATAGAATAGAATAGAATAGAATAGAATAGAATAGAATAGAATAGAATAGAATAGAATAGAATAGAATAGAATAGAATAGAATAGAATAGAATAGAATAGAATAGAATAGAATAGAATAGAATAGAATAGAATAGAATAGAATAGAATAGAATAGAATAGAATAGAATAGAATAGAATAGAATAGAATAGAATAGAGATCAGTGCTCTTAATACTGGAACTTGCTCTGATAAAATAAACATGGCAAAAAACTGATCTACTATTTAGAAAAGAATAGAACAGAAAGAATAGAACAGAATAGGATTACATCATGACAATACTTGTACACTTAATTACTATTTTGAATAGAATAGAATAGAATTATGACTTAAAACTGGGACTCTGTTTGAAGTGTAAATAAATATGACAAAAATGACTACTATTAATAGAATAGAATAGAATAGAGATCAGTGCTCTTAATACTGGAACTTGCTCTGATAAAATAAACATGGCAAAAAACTGATCTACTATTTAGAAAAGAATAGAACAGAAAGAATAGAACAGAATAGGATTACATCATGACAATACTTGTACACTTAATTACTATTTTGAATAGAATAGAATAGAATTATGACTTAAAACTGGGACTCTGTTTGAAGTGTAAATAAATATGACAAAAATGACTCTTTATTAAATTACTCTACTATTAGATAGAGAGAATAGAGATGAGTGCTTATAATACTGGAACTTTGAAAACATTTCAAACAAACATGGCAAAAATTTGCTGTACTCTTTATAACAGAATAAAATGGAATACAATTATGACTCTTGATAATGACACTGATTGAAGTGTAGCAAATGAAAAAATAATAATAGAATTGTGCCTTAATACTGGTGCTCTAATTGAAGTAAAAATAAACATGACAAAATTGCTCCACTATTAGGATAGAATAGAATAGAATAGAGATCAGTGCTCTTAATTCCGGAGCTTTGATTCAATTCCAAATAAACATGGTAAAAATCGTTCTACTCTTTAGAACAGAATAAAATAGAATACAATTATGACTCTTAATGCTGCCACTCTGATTGAAGTGTAACAAATGCAAAAAAAACAGTACAGAACAGTACAGAATAGAATAGAATAGAAATGTCATAATCCCCACACTTACTTTGACTCCCTTTATCACTGTTTGAAGAGGAGAACTCTGCAGACTGGAGCTGTAACACACAAACACCAGACTAATTAAATCAGTGTAATTAAGGATGGATCTCACAAAGCTGACATATCAAAACAGATTTCATTTTCTCACCCTAGTCAGGCCAGTCTTAGTGTAGGAAGGAAATGAGGGGGATTTGGAGGCTGCACAAAACAAAAGAAGAAACATGTTAATATAGTGACACAAATAGCATTCAAATAATCATCTTAACCAAGCAATGATGCTGAAGCCAACATGTTTTCTATTAGGGATATGTGATGTGTCGTGTGTATGCAGTGCATCTCTTCAACCAGAAGGGGCCACTGTAAGTACAAGGTCAACTGGCTTTTGTGATTTACTCCAATCACATCCATTTTCAGTGCCACACAATACAAAGTATAATGCAATGATCAAAACGGTTCAAATTGAGTTCTCTAGACTCTGACCTTTCCCCTAGAGACCTATAAACTCTAATCTGATTCAGATTATTAGTCTGCCGTGCATAAACTCTGATTGCAGGTGGAAAGACTGACTCAGATGTCCAGTACACACAACAGCTGCTGTCAGTAATGCTGCTCATCTCTGAGTATCTTTCTGTTCTGTGATTCCTTATGAGACAGTTTTGTGAAAATCACGTCCACACAGTGACAACCACACAAGCACATTGAAATGTACCCAGATGCATGTGTGTCCTGTCGGGCAGAGACCGTGTTTTCCTTCGGACAGGGGCTGTACTTTCGATCTCCTCCTTTAGTATCAATTTTCCTAGATTGGATTGAATCTGTGAAGAGAGAGAGAATGAGAGGAGAGGTGGACACTGAAACATTATACCCAGACTGAGAGTCTGAATTGATCAGCTTGGCTCCCTGTTTCGACAAGAAATGCAAGAATCCCTACAGATTTGTCCTTCATTTGAAACCAACTGTGGCCTTCACTTGAAGGTCGAGTGAGACAAATGATCTCACAAATAAGAGCCAACCCAATAAACCTTTAGCCTCGGTTTCTTAAAAAAATAAGGTTTAAGAAAAACGGAACAGGAGAAAAGTGCAAATGTATAATATAAAATATATAAATAAATAAATAAATAAATAAATATACAAAAAGTTAAATATTTTTATTAATAAAACTGCATGTACACTACTGTTCAAACTTCTGGAGTTCAAAAGATTTTTGATGTTTTTGAAATAAGTCTCTTATGCTCACCAAGGCTGCATTTATATGATCAAAAACACAGTACAAATAGTTTAAAACAGCTTTCTGTTTTAATATATCTTAAAATAATTATGAGAAATTAATTCCTATGATGGGTTTCAAAGCTGAATTTTCAGCATCATTACTCCAGTCTTCAGTGTCACATGATACTTCAGAATTCATTCTAATATGCTGATTTGCTCCTCAAAAAATGTATTATCAAATGTTTTATTATTTATGATCATGATCATCATTTAAGTATATTATCAATGTCAAAAACAGTTGTTTTTATATTTTTTTGGTGAAAAATGTGAAACATTTTTACAGGATTCTTAAATGAATATAAAGTAAAAAAAAAAAAAAACATTTATTCGAAATCTTATAAAAATGTCGAAAAACTAAAAATGTCTTAACGGTCACTTTTTATTCATTTAATGCAGTCTTGCAGAGTAAACTTATTAATTTCTTGAAATAATAATAATAATAATGAATAAATAATACGAGAATGAAAAAATGCAATTTAGAATAGTTTAACTTCAGGAAATTGCTTGACACATCACAATTACCCTTGAACAGCCACTGTAAGTTTACAGATAAGATCATTTTACGGACAAACACCTTGTTGAGCTCTTGTTTCTGCATTTGCCGAAGTCTCCACATGTCTTCAGAAAGATCACTGTCATCATACTTATCATCCTCCTCACCCTCCTCTCCCTCAGCCACCCTGGACGCCACACTCTTCCTCCGCTCTTTCTCTGATACAAACACGTGATCGTGAGATAAAGAGTGTAAAAAACAAGTCGATGAACAACTACCACATCAACAAACTGGGCCTCGATACTGTGCTGTTAGCATTAGCATCTAGCTAAATTCATTACTGCCCAGAGGGAAATTTTATTTCCATGTATGCGTGTACACTGAATTATTTCCATGAAGGCATGTAGCAGATTGTGTACAGCAGGTTGTGATCATGTTGATAGCGTGTGAGTGTACCGATAACAGCTAGTGAGGGAGGGCAGGGCCAGTAGTCCGTCTCTATCTTAGAGGGCTGGTTGGGGTCTGGAGGTTGTGCGGCGGGAAACTTTGAAGACTCAATGATTAAATCCTCCATGTGTTTACTGTGTGGAGCGGCTGCTGAGACATCTACATCCATCCAAATACACAGACACATCTGAATGCTCCAGAATTACACCATTTACACTTTGATTTAAACTCAAGAGCAGTGTTGATGTTTCATACCTTGTTTATATATTGGTGGCTTCTTGTATATGTCGGTTCCATTGTCTAGGAGGAAAAGTGAGGTTGTTTTGTTTAGTTTTAGAGTCTGATGTTGACTGAGGTTTGTTGGCTGTGTTTGTGAGGTGCTGTAGTACCTAACCTGGCCTGTGGAAGTGCTGTTGCTGGTGTGGGACTTTTGTGCTGACGGTGATGCTTTTACTCAGCTGTGTGGACGCTGGAGACGAGCTGCCTGAAGACTTGGGCTCTGACCAATCCCTCTGATAGACATCCTTTGATAGACTGTTCTGGAATTACATGTAGAAGGACTGTGTGATTGAGAATCATGCAGAGAGACTCTAAAGCAGATTCTAAAATAGATAGTTTGGTCCTTGAACCTGGTGAAATAGCTGTGATACAAGACCTCTGATGTTAAAAGGGTTTTCTTTCAAAAACTTAGAGAGGGGGAATTCCCCAAACTTTCCTTAATATAGTTTGTTTGATTTATATACAGTATTTGTGCTATATGTATTTAGGAACACCTTGCACATAATTCAGTGAAAATGGTAATAAAAATATACAATATTTAATATTAAGCAGCACAACTGTTTTCAACACTGATAATATCAAGAAATGTTTCTTGAGCAGCAAATCAGCATATTAGAATGATTTCTGAAAGATCATGTGACACTGAAGACTGGAGTAATGATGCTGAAAATTCAGCTTTGCATCACAGAAATAAATGACATTTTAAAATATTTTAAAATATAAAAGAGTTATTTTAAATAATTTAAAAATTACAGTTTTTACTGTATTTTTTATTCCAATAAATGCAGCCTCGTGAGCATAAGCGACTTTGTTCAAAAACATAAAAAAATCTTACTGACAACAAAGTATAATATAATGTATAGAATTTGTAACCTAAATGTCTATGTTATTTGCAAACTACCTTCTTTCCATTAAACAAACATTTACTTCTGGTCCTCTAATCTGACTGGCAAAACCTCATGTCATGGCATATATTAAAATGTATATGACATATTTGTGATTTTCACGGACATGTACTATGCATCTTACCTCTGGGGATGGAGGAGGGGAGATTGAACGAGGAGATAATGACCTCTAGAGAAAGAAAAAGAGAGATACAGACAGAAAGAGTGAAAGGGAGGTCAGTTGTTGGCAGTAAGTGAGATATCCAGACATTTCCACAGACAGGTTTACAGACTTAATGAAGCGTAACGCTTCCATTACAGTGAAACAAAAAAGGAAATTACAGTGGGAGAGCCGAGCTAACATGGCGTGTGTGTGTGTGTGTGTGTGTGTGTGTGTGTGTGTGCTGATCTCTGTCCAGGCGCTCTGATGGCGAGACATCACACCCAGCAGGAAACTAACCAGTGAACACATCACACACGCTGACAGACAGAGTGTGTTACAGAATGAAAGTCTGACAAATCAACAGCTTTGAGTCTATGAGACAATGACCCAAATAGACTGTCAGACCTCATCACCAAATAACAGCACAACACTACCATTCAAAAGTCTGGGGTCAGTAAGATGTTTGAATATTTTTGAAAGAAGACTATAACGCTCACCAAGCCTGCATTTATTTGATCAAAAATACAGTAAAAACAGTAATATTGTGAAATATTATTACAACTTAAAATAACTATCTTCTATTTGAATATATTGTAAACTGTAATTTATTTCTGTGAGCCAAAGCTCAATTTTCAGCATCAGTCTTCAGTGTCGCATGATCCTTCAGAAATCATTCTAATATGCTGATTTGCTGCTCAGGAAACATTTCTGATTATTATCAATACTGAAAACAGTTGTGCTGCTTAATATTTTGTGGAAACAATCATATAGTTATTCAGGATTCTTTGATTAATAGAAAGTTCAAAAGAAAAAAAACTGAACGAATTTAATGCATCCTTTCTTTAAAACTAATCTTACTGACAACAACATTTTGAACAGCATATTTGCTGTATATACTGTGTATTACCTCCATCGGTGAATAGCTGAAGTGGGGCTCATACATCATCAGGTCAGGCCTCTCTATATCCAGAATGGCCTTGTCTTTAGGTATAGCTGCTAGATCCTTATATCCAATCACTTGATTGTCCATTTTGGCCTGTATTAATCCAAAATATGAAAGAATTACATTTGTGCTACAATTTTGAGACACAGTTATTATTACAGTTAGTTCTGGTCCTTGAATGTAATTGGATTGACTGCATTCTGTATTGCAATCAAGATGTTGGTCCACTGTGTGTGGGCCTAGTTAAGTGTAATCTGATGTGGCACTGCTGCTATACACACCACTATAGTGACCGCCGGGGATCCAGGAACACCTCCTCCATGCAGAGAACAAACGCTGCCCGGGGAGGTACGGGCCGACTGCTGTTCACAAACACACACAGGTCAAAGGTCAAACATCACATGGACCTTTTCAGTGTTTTATGATTATGTATTATGTTATTTCTTATGAACAAATAAGAAATCTGATATGAAAAAATTACTTTTAATTACCTTATGCATCATCATTTTGAATGAGAAAGTGCTCCCTTTATGAGGTCACTGTGAAAAAGAAGAAACTGTAAATGAGAACGAGGCTTTGATGTCAGATGGCTGGGCGATAATATAGTTACATTTTGCGTTCCCATATGCTCCAGATATTTTTGTGCATTATACAAACACACATGTACACATACACCCCTTGATCTGGAGCCAGACCCTGTCTGTGTGATGGTTTTAAAGATGGACAAGAGGTCTGAATGGATTTCTGTGGCTAATGTATTCGATTAAGAGCTCAGTGAGCGGTCTTGTATGGTAGGTTTCAGGTTAGAAAAAAATCAATAGATAGTCAAAGAAACTAATGGGAAATGAATATCACAAATTTTATCTCTTATGCATCTCAAATGATCCTTTGTATAGACTCGACTGACATGTCATTTACTTGTAACTATCTGCCTCAAACCCATTTCTGAATATCTTTAATAGACTTTAATGATTTTCGGGGCAGACCACCATTTCCCTCAGCAAAGAAGTGCTGATATCAAACTATTAATTAGTACTAAAAAAGTATTAATGAATGTCATAAATTAACCAATCGTATAATTCTTAATAAATACAGTTTCCATTTTCCTCTTTTACATAATCACTTAAATAGCACTCTTAATGCCAAATTAAACCAATAGAAGTAAGGAAACCTGAGACAAAATGATAAGTAAAACATAACTGAGAATGCATGACGTCTCCTATGAAAGACCAAACCATGTTTACTTTGGGAAGGGTGTGAGAAGAGAAGGAGATACAGACTCTGATGTAAACACAGTGAAAGAAAAGATAGCGGCCTGGGTGGCAGAGAAGGGGGGAGGGCAGATAAATGGATAGAGAGGATGGATAAAGAGAGACGGATGGATGGAGAAAGAGAAGGATGGGGGAGGGATGTGATGGAGATGGAGAGGGATGATAAAACACATTACATCCCTGCAGTCGGCACAGACGGATAGCGTGACAGGCGACAGTGACTCCCTTCCCCCATTTAACCAGGAACTATGTCAAGTGCAAGTACAAATCCTGACAGTCTTCTAAAAATGAGTCAAATTAGGGTTCGTATTGGGACTGAGGATTAGCATAAAAGCACAAAAATACAAGTACAGAACTAAAAGCACAGAAAACTACAATAACAGTATATTTATTTACAGCTTTATCCATTATTCCATTACTAAAAACATTATTTTTGGTTAATTCAAATGAGCTAAAATAACACAAATAAACTTCATTTCATTGTTTACAATCAGTTTACATTTTTTAAATGGTTTATTTACAGGTCTAGTTCACCCAAAAATCATTTGTTCACCATCATGACCTTATTTCTTCTCTGAAACACAAATGTAATTTTGTACAAACAATGAAAGTTAATGGGGTCTAATATGGTGAAATATCTTCTTTTCTGTTCCACAGAAGAAAGTCACAGAAATATCATTTTTGGGTGAACTGTCCCTTTAATCCATTTACATTTAGATTTCATGAAGAATTTTCATTGGCCAGAAGCAGATTGACACACAAAAAAAATATTTTTTTTAAATCTGCTCTCATTCATCCATTTAATTTATAGATATAGGTTTTATCTGGATTTTTTTTGGAAAATATATCTAAAGCAAAAATGCTGGGTAAAATCTGGACAAACCCAGTGATTGGGTTGTTTTCAACCAACAGTTGGGTTAAATGTTTAACCCAACCTTCTGGGCAGTAGCCCAACCGCTGGGTCAAAACAACCCAATCGCTGGGTTTTCCATATTTTACCCAGCACTGTATTTAACCCAGCATTTTTTTAGAGTGCTTTCAATACAATGTAATGTAGGTGAGAATGTAAATGACAGAGTGAATAAGAAAGACAGAACAGTGAACTCTTACCTCAGGCGGTGAGAAGCTTCATGATACACATCTACAGGGCCTCCTCGCCCTACACCATTCCTGAAACACCCAAATACAGGATTTCATTACTCATCACGACATGACAGTTCAACCTCAAGCAAACACTGTTCAGTGAACTGAATTCAGTGTTGAAGGAGTAATTCACCCAGAAATTAAAATTTCCTGAACATTTGCTCACCCTCAGGCCATCCAAGATGAGCTTGTTTCTTCAATAGACCAGATTGTGTGAAATTTAGCATTACATCACATGCCCACCAATGGATCCTCTGCAGTGAATGGGTGCCGTCAGAATGAGAGTCCAAAAAGCTGATAATAATCCACAAATACTCACAACTCCAGTCCATCTATTAATGTCTTGTGAAGTAACAAATCCATCATTAAGGCATTTGTTTCACTTCCAGAACTGTTTGTTTGTTCAGAATTGTTATGGAGTTTTTTGCTCTTAAACAGTGCTTGATCTGTGCATATTTCTTTCCTGATTCAGAAGAGATGACTTTTCACTGGAGAAAGAAATTTTATGAATAGAGGACTCTTATTAAGCTGGAACCAACAGTTTAAATGTAAAAATTATGGATTATGATTTATTACAAACATGCAGCTTTATAAATGTTTTTATCAGCTGTTTAGACTCTCATTCTGATGGCACCCATTCACTGCAGAGGATCCATTACTGAGCAAATAATATAATGCTAAATCTCTCCAAATCTGTTCCCATTAAAAATCAAACTCATCTACATCTTGGATGACCTGAGGGTGAGTACATTTTCATTTCTGAGTAAACTATTTTAAATTCAAAACAAACAATATAAAGCCTTTTATTTTAGTACTCCATAAATAAGAGGCGAAGCAAACATGATATTCTTTGGCAGCCAATGAATGTGAAGGAAAATGATGGTGCTCTCTAAAGTGCTTCTCTTCAGGCAGGGCCTCTGAGTTATTGATCCTTCTGAATTCACACAAGTCAAAATCACTCAATTATTCATGCATCATGAACTTTGGCCTTGCACTGAATGAGCATCTCTTAAAAAAATATTTAGCTCCGGACTATTTGTTTTATGTCAGTATTTTCTATTTATTTTTCATTTAAACTCAGCTTAAAAGAAGAGTTCATGTTTCCAAAGTGAACAAGTAGTGGGCAAAAATAATCATGAAAATGATTTTTGTCATAATCAAACAGCCCTATCTTACGTTATTTGGTGAATTATCCTTTTAAGGAACTGTTTCTACTTTAGCTGACCCTCAAAATTACTGGTTTAATTCGGTCACATTAAATGTTTTTCCTATGAAGCCACATTGGAAAAGAAAGGTGAAGAGAATTCTAACAAGTCACGTCAGTTTTTCATTACAGCACAAAGCAGACGCACCACAATCTCAGTGACGCCGCAGTTCTATCAGGGAACATCTTAGTCATCACACTCACCTTTAAAGAAGACTTATGTAAGAAACCCTAGCGTGGTGCTTTTGTATTTTAGCTAACACAGTCTGACATCTCACATCTCTGTAAAACCTCTGTGTCCTCCAGCACAGATGGATGAACAGACCTATCACAGCTTTTGTTCAAAGAGCAGCTATTCTCCCAGGATATTTATAGCTAGATTGTCCCTGTGCTCTCCTATCTAGTGGAAAATCAAGTCTGGTCTCTGGAGAGAAAACAGCAGACAACCTCTAAGACGGATGAGAGATGCTTTCCAAGACCAATGCAGCTCAGCTGTTCATTTGACTCATGGAGGAAAAATCCTCCAAAAGGATGAAGTTTTACAAATCTACAGATCAGATTATATATACAATGTTTTCATTATAGCTGTTATTTACTGTATAAAAGATATTAAAATAAATAAAACTAAGCTGATCTTTACATTTTCCATCTTTCAGACTTCAAGCTTTTAAAATAATGTTAGGGATGCATAACTACAGTACATAGACATATTTAAATATTATAGCTAATAACTATTGTTGGTTACGACTTTTAACTTTTAAAGTAATTTAAAAAAAATTCAGTAATTAAAATTAAGCTAAAGTAAAGTAAAATCTTACATGAAAAATGTAAGATATATATATATATATATACTGTATATAGATATATATAGATATAATGCTAAGGTAACACTACCACAAGAGGTAAATATAAATAAAATAGCCATTTTTTCAATATTCTAAATAAATTAAAAATAAAATAACTTTCACACATGTAAATTTAGGCATCATATTATATTATTACATACAATATGAAAAATGAATAATTAATTAATTAATTGGCTAAAGATTACATTGCCAGTGTTACATTTATTAGTGTTTTTAAAGATTATATAAAAAGTAAGTGTTAGCCGATGGTAATCTAAATATTAAAAATGGAAATGAGGATCACAATTAAATACACAGCACAAACTAATCCTGATAAATAACAAAAACTCTAATATCAGCTAAAAACTGATATGGAACTACATGCTTCCCTGTGTAATATAATGTAATCACACAACTGGTGTTTCACTGTACGAATATAAGGCAATGCAGTAGTTATTGAAGTTCAGAGGCCATTGCATATAGATAAATCATGGGCAAGATGTGCTTATCTTTGTGTTTATATGGTGTCATATTTACGACAGCAACGTACAAGTCAACACTCAAAAACGGATGAATACGAAGCTCAGTGTGTGTCCTGTACCATCCTCATCTGCGTCCTGCTCGCATCACTTGCAGTGCAATAGAGGAGGAAGAACAGGAGAATCCTAAAAATATCCTGCTGCATCTCCCACATTAAGCCAGCCAGACCTCTCGCCCTCTTCCTACTGCATTATGTAACATCGGATCCGTTGCTATAGCAAACGCGACTTCGCAGTCCACACATCTGAACAAGCCCAATCTAGTCACTCTCTACACAGAGACGCATGCTTATTGGCCTTTTTGCCACTTCATATTGAGACGAGACTGAGAATGGACAAGAAAAAATGGAAAGAGTGGGAATGGGATGTTTGTTTTCATTAAATGTTTGTTTTCATATATTTTTATTAAAATATAACATTCTCCAGCTCAGAAATGACTTTTCTGCTGATGTAACCCAGGCCAAACTGGTGGGGCAAAATTAGCAATAATATCATAGACCACTTTTCAAAATTCAATCAAATCCTGATGAGTGAAATCAAGTCCCCCCCCCCCCCACTT
>NW_015542353.1:314013-325059 GCF_001515605.1 Sinocyclocheilus anshuiensis
CATTTAAAATTCAGTTTATGCTTCATGCTGTCTTGAATAGCAATCTTGCAGTCATGAACAGAGGAGCAGACGGTGATGTGGATGAGCACTGAAGAAGATTTTGTGCACTTAGCAGGGGGTGAGAGATAGTTGGTTTGTAAGCTGCTTTGATCCTGGTGTGAGACACAGATTCAAAGTCAAATTGAACTCAGCTGGAGGACAAATTGCATTTTGTAAAATTTCTCAACCACAATTGATTCACGAACGTTGCTAAAACATTCTAGTAAAAAGAGTCATAGAGTATAAAGCCAAATTTCAAGGCAAAACACATCTCAATACAATGGCATATTATATTAGGAAGATACATATTTTTGGAGTTTAATTAAACACATTTTAAATGCATTTTTTGTGTTTTCTGATAATGCCTTGGTTGAGTTTTTTCACACTTTAATATCAACTACAGTATTGTTCAAAGTTTGGAGTTTATATATATATATATATGATCTTGTGTTCATCAAGACTGCATTTATTGAATCAAAAGTAAAGTAAAAACAGAAATATTGTGAAATATTATTCAAATTCAAAATAACTGTTTTCTATCATAATGTATTTTAAAATTTATTTATTCCTGTGATGCAAAGATTTTTTTTTTTTTGATGAACAAGGTATTAATATTTTATTAGGTAAAAAACAAAATTGTGTACATGTCAGTACAACAACCTCTTCCTGTCTAAGTGGTCAGTTCTTGTCCATTGATGGTCAATCAAACGTAGTTGTATATTCTTACTAAATACATTTTTCAGCAAGTTGCAACAGTTTTCCACTGTCATGGCTCCAGAAGTACACTGTATAGACAGAAGTATTTGGACACCTGAACATTACACCAACAGGGACTTCAATGACATTGCATTCTAAATACACTGACATTAATATGGAGTTGGTTCCCCATTTGCAGCTATAACAGCTTCAATTCTTCTGGGAAGGCTTTGCACAAGATTTTGGAGTGTTTCTGTGGGAATTTTTGTCCATTCATCCAGTTGAGCATTTGTGAGGTCAGGCACTGATGGCACTGGGCTGGGTCACAATCTCCATTCCAGTTCATCCCAAAGGTGTTTGATGGCACTGGCCTGGGTCACAATCTCCATTCCAGTTCATCCCAAAGGTGTTTGATGGGGTTGAGGGCAGGGATCTGTGTGGGCCAGTCACGTTCCTCCACACCAAACTCATCCAATCATGTCTTTATGAGCCTTGCTTTGTGCACTGGGGACAGTCATGCTGGAATAAAAACAGACATTCCACAAACTGTTCCCAAAAAGTTGGAAGCATAGCATTGTCCAAAATGTCTTGGTAGGCTGAAGCATTAAGATTTCCCTTCACTGGAAGTAAGAGATCTAGTCCAACCCCAAACTCTGCCAAACCCAGACTCCCATCAGATTGCCAAACAGAGAGGCGTGATTTGTCACTCCACATAACAGGTTTCAGGGCTCCAGACTGTGACCAAACGGTCACATTTTGTGACCATTTTTTCTGCCGGTGCGACTAAATTTTGTGAGCGGTTGCACTGGTGTGACCACCGCATTGCCCAACTCATAAGTGCTGCATACGAGAAAAAGTCAAAGCAGACGAAACAAATGCACTACAAAAAGTGCTACTCATTTGAGCTGTGCAGTGCGGTCCGTTTATCAGCTCGGACAAATAATAAATAAACCTGGTCAACCTTAGGTTGCTATGAGTTTTAATGAGATGCATTCAAATTCTACACAGAATTCTCAGTTATAAACAGGTAAAACATCACCGATGTAGAAAGCCAGAAAGAGTAAGGCTAACTATAACTATGGTGTTGTGGCAGAAAAGGCCTAGTCGAATGTGATTACATTATTTATTTCCGGGTTTATACAACCTTCTGAGAGAGAAATTCAATGATGATTCAATTCAATGACTTCAAAGCTTTTCACACAACTATTCCCAGCACTTTAAAGCTCTAAAAATGACCCAATTTAAGTGGTATTTTTAATTGGATGACCATTTGTGATAAACAAACACTTAAAAAAAAAAAAAAATCAAGAAATCAAATTGTCAAAGTTTTGCACTTTTTTGTGTATGAAGTAAGAAAAGTCGCAAAGTGACTTGAAAAACAAACTTTTCTTCAATTTGCAACTGAATCACACATAAAGAGGTCAGTTACATATAATACTATAGAAGAATGATGGTACATTAAATAAGAGTAGAATATATTAATTTTATTAATTGTTCAAATCAAATAAATAAATAAATAAAAGTTGTATGCTTTCCAACTCAAGCTCAGTGCTTTACTGTCAAATATGTACTACCATTAAATAAACGTGTAATATTATTAGTAACTGCACTTATTAATGCAAAACAATAGTAATTTATGATTAAATTATCTTTATTTTTAATACTCCCCAAACCACCACCCAGCCCTACCAAATCTGCTCCTGGCGCCACTGGTACATTAAATAAGAGTAGAATATATTAATTTTATTAATTGTTAAAATCAAATAAATAAATAAAAGTTGTATGCTTTCCAACTCAAGCTCAGTGCTTTACTGTCAAATATGTACTACCATTAAATAAACGTGTAATATTATTAGTAACTGCACTTATTAATGCAAAACAATAGTAATTTATGATTAAATTATCTTTATTTTTAATACTCCCCAAACCACCACCCAGCCCTACCAAATCTGCTCCTGGCGCCACCATCTGCAGAACTTAGTGGCGTTGGTGCCACTGCTCTCAAACGTTAGTCTGGAGTCCTGGGTTTCCACTGCTCCAGAGTCCAGTGGTGGCGTGTTTTACTTACTCCATTTACTGATGCTTGACAAACCTGGTGATGTGAGGCTTGCATGGAGCTGCTTGGCCATGGAAACTCATTTCATGAAGCTCCCGCCACACAGTTTTTGTGCTGACATTAATACCAGTGGAAGTTTGGAGATCTTCAGCTATAAAATCAGCAGAGCATTGGCTTTTAGTATGTGCCTCAGCACTCAGTAACCCCATTCTGTGACTTTACCTGGTCTTCTGCTTTGTGGCTGAGTTGCTGCTTTTCCTAAATGCTCCACTTTCCAAAAATACCATTTACAGTTGACTGTCTAATATCTAGGGATGAGATTTCAGGTAGTGACTTACTCCAAAGGTAGCATCCTATTACAGTACCATGCCTGAATTCACTGAGCTCTTTAGAATGACTAATTTTTTTCACAAATGTTTGGACATGCAGGGTGCATGGCTAGGAGCTTGATTTAATACATCTGTGGCAATGGGTCTCATTGAAGCATGACGTGCAAAAGGGGAAAATTTATAAGAAAATACCCTATATGGCTTAAAGTACACGCCTCTTAAATATTGAAATCAAAATAATTAAGAGATGTGTCCTAATACTTTCATCCATATAGTGTATTTTTCCCATGATTTTTTTCTCCTTTGGCAGTTCAAAAAAGTGCCATTGAGATTAAGAGAAATGTTAACAGATAGCTCTTTCTAAGAATATTAGACCTCCATGGGCTGGAATTTATGGCAATTATCAAGACTATGGTCTTTATGACAAGGCTTGTGCTCACAAACTACACTAAACACAAGCATAGGGAACCTTTATTTTTAACCGCCAACAGATGATTAATGAGGTGGTGGGCTTCATTCTTGTCATATGTGAGAAGGAAGACAAGTCTGTTGGGAAGAGGGGTCCAGACATGTCAGAGTCCTCGAGGGAAATCAGACACATATACAGTACATGCACATGGATGCACAAATACACTCATGCAAAGGCAGAGGTCTGAGCACAGAGATGGAGTTGACATTTTTACTGACAAAGCTCAAAATCAGTCATTGATAGGATATTATGCCTGATAATCTGTACTAATTACCGTCACTGAGAAACTTTGGAGCCTATTGCTCTGATAACTTTACAACTAGATTTTCACATTTCCTAAAGAAAAGATGAGTGGTGGCTGCCCGTACAACTCATGCCACAAGGGTCAAAGTGCTATTGGTGGTTGTCATGGCATTGCTATGCAGTTTCTAAGTGGTTTTTAGCACTTTAACATGCAACTAGGGTTTTCTGGGTTAACTGTACATTAACTGTACATTACATTTGCATCATCTACCGCTCATTCAATCTTTATTAACACTAATTCTTTAATTATTACTAAAACTTCAACGTGTAATCTTTAATGTAATCTGCAATATTGGCAAATCTCACAATCTCAAAATCCATTATTCATACTGTACATAATAATGTTGTGATGCTTCATTTCAGTGCTGCTTTAATATTTCATTTTGAATTTATTTAGACAAAATAATATAGAATTTTAATATTAACCATGGCCATAAAATAATGTACAATAATTAGTTATATATGCTAATAAAGTAACTGTACATTACCTTTGCATAATCTAACGCTCATTTAAAATGAGTCTTTAATAACACTAGTAGAATTTTAATAGTTACTAAATATGTAATAGTATTAATATTTGTAATACTAACACACTAACCTGCGTTAGGGTTTTATTTTTAATTTATGTAGACAAGACAGTATAGAATTTCAATATCAACCATTTATACATTATTGGCTATAAAATGATAAAAAAATGCATTGTGTACACTAATTTCCTTTTTAATAACACTAATAGTTTAATTATTACTAAAAATGGAATTACTGACATAATTAAATAATTTATAATGTTGTGATGCTTAATTTTAACTGTTTTAGGTGAATTTTAATATCAACCATTTATCCTTTATTGGCAATCAAATAAAAACAGAATTTTAAATTCATGCATCCCTTAACAAACTAATTATTACGCTAATTTTTACAGTTTGTTGGTTTTATTTTTAATTTATGTAGACAAAACAGTATAGAATTTCAATATCAACCATTTATACATTATTGGCTATAAAATGATACAAAAATGCATTGTGTACACTAATTTCCTTTTTAATAACACTAATAGTTTAATTATTACTAAAAATTGAATTACTGACATAATTAAATAATTTATAATGATGTGATGCTTAATTTTAACTGTTTTAGGTCAATTTTAATATCAACCATTTATCCTTTATTGGCAATCAAATAAAAACAGAATTTTAAATTCATGCATCCCTTAACAAACTAATTATTACGCTAATTTTTACAGTTTGTTGTTATAAAATGTCTGCAGAGACTTATAAAGCATTTGCTTTAATTTGATAGAGGAATACAACAATAAGCAATGCTCTTGTTCCAGCAGTAGGTAGATGACCAGGCTCATAACAATTAATGTTATTGCAGACAGCAGGCTGGTGCATGTGTGTGGGCCTGGTTTTGCGAAGCGCAAGCCATCTCTCTCTGGCACACACACACACACACACACACACACACACACACACACACACACACACTTTTAAGTGTTTTGATCCCAGCCATTATGCTGTTGCCCATGGGCGGCACTCTGCATAGATTTATTAGATGATGCCTGGGTGTTTGAGTCCATGTGTTCATGAGCGTGTTGTTATTGTGTGTGTGTGTGTGTGTGTGTATGTGTGAAAACCTATTTAGATATTATATTCATTTCAAGTACAGCTGCTTTAAGTGTGTTGTCAGCAATGTTGGTATGTGGGCGTTTTTACTGGCGAATTTGTATGAGACAAAACTGAAACATGAGTGCAGATTTGAAAGCTAATGGCCCCACTGATGGATGTTTATGGAAGCATCCATTTTGGCTTTATTGTGTTAGGACGCTGTACTGGCAGCAGGACGGGGCATAAAACACTGAAACACATTACAGACCTCCGGCCAACAGCACCACGGGATACCAAGGATATAAATACCGCATTGAAAGAAAGAGCCTTATTTAAGAGTATATCTGTGGTTAAGATGGTATATATATGCTGTGTACAGTCCTGCGTGTGCAGCTACTTTCTTTAGGGCCATTTACACAGAATGTGTTGAAAAACATTAAACATAGTAGGTGGAATGGGGAAAAAATGCAGAAAAGCCATTTTTAAAAGTTGAACGGTTTTAACTTGAGCATTGCATGTTAAGAACAGGTGTCGTGCACGAAAAACATGAGGAAAAGTGTCAAATCAAATGTCTGACTAGCACGTTTAACAAAGAAAAAGCAATGGAAAATCAGCACAGTGAAATACAAAAATGCATTCTGTGTGAACAGTCCCTTTTTTATTTTTGTAAAATGCAAGCTGCAAGGTAGAGGAATTTAAAAAAAAAAATCATGAATAAATAATGCATTTTTTTAATGAATTGGTTGAGTGACTAATTCAATGACTCATTCATAAAGACAGTAACTTGTCGCCTCCTATTGGTTTAACAAAGTTAACTGCAGAAAGATTAATTGAAAATCTCCATCTCTAATTCCAGACAGTCTGGAACCAGCAAGCTACAAAATTTAAGTTACATTAATAAAATAAAAATAACAGTATTATTTCAGCTACTCTGTGGATACTGACATCAAGCTTCACTTATTTAAAAATTCAGTCAGTTGCCCAACAATTCCAACTTAACCAATCACAGGAATTACCGTGAACCAAAACAATGATCATGAATCTTTTAAGCCCAAAATCAGGCTAGCTACACTAGTGGAGCTAGCTGTATACAATAACTTTCTGGAAGTTATACAATAAATCCTGCTTTCATATGAGGTTTCATAACGTGTTTGTCTCTATTTGCTGTCTGTCATAGTCAGTCCATCCCCCAAAACAGATCCTTGTGTCTCGTCTCAGAGGGAAACATACTTATCTCAGTTCAGCAAGAACATATGACCGGCAAGCTGCTGTGAGAGATAAGTGAAGGTACAGTGTGACCTGCTCTCTTTCTCACACACACACAGTCAGGAGACATGCTTCAAGCTAGTTTCATAATGTAACGAACTAATGCCACATATGTTTACCTTGATCTTAATTTTATATGAAAACTCATGACCTTTTGCTTGGCTTTTATTTGAATATCACAGTCTTGTTGGACCACTGGTCAACAAATCCTCTAAACAGAGCAGGTTATGTTTACAGGCACAGAGGTGTAGCTTTAATCTATCCGTGGTGAGTGCTCTCCTGTGACCTTTCACCTGTATGACATAGGCCTATGTATTTTCTCACCTGCATGTTTTTAGAGACAAAAAAACATGTATTCTCAACAACAAATCCATCACATTCCCAAAACCCTGTTTGTAACTACACACTGTATAGCATCTGTAAGCGTACACAGTGTACACTCTAAAAAATGCTGGGTTAAATACAACCCAGTGCTGGGTAAAATAGGGACAAACCCAGCAATTGGGTTGTTTTGACCCAGCGGTTGGGCATTTTTTAGAGTGTATAGTCTCCTGATTCATCATAATATTTGCAGTCTGAGGTTGTGCAAAGTGAACTCACAATGGCTGCTCAAACCACTATGGAGAGTCAAAGATGTGCAAAAAAAATTGGTGTAGGATTTTGAAACAATCTTCACTCGCTGCTAATCATTTTCACAAATAATTACAAAGAAATGGCAAATAACAAACTGATTAAGAAGTAATTATGTAATTATTATTAATTAAGTAGAATGTCACTGTGACTTCACTAAACGTGACTAAACGTGACTTTTACAGTGACTAAACGTCACTGTAAAAAATCCTGTTAATTGGTTAACAGTGAGTTTTCTTAATGTATACATTGAAAAACTGTAATGATCTAATAGGGTGTAACTTTAAGTAAAATACTGTTTAATGCACATTGACATTCCCTCTGACACTTCACATTTGATGGTTTTTCTCAGAATAGGGTCTTATCTTATTTTATTAAATTAATGTTTATTGGTGTTGTTGTTCCCTCAATGTAATAAAAAGAGAAATATATCACATAATCACATTTTCTGTAGGGTGCTTTAAAGGTATAGCTCACCCCAAAATTAAAATCCTGTCATCATTTACTCACCCTCATGTCATTCCCAACGTGTATGAGTTTCTTTCTTCTGTGGAACAGAAGGTATTTTGAGGAATGACTTTTGTTTTTTGTTGATACAATGAAAGTCAGTGGGGTCCAATATTGTTTAGACCCCACTGACTTAAAATATCTTCTTTTTGTGTTCCACGGGTTTTGAAATGATATGAGAGTCAGTAAATGATGCAGAACTTTCATTTCTGGGTGAACTTGAAAAACATTTATCATTGTCTATCATGTCATCACATTTTTGCTCATACAGTGAGTCAACAGAGGCCAAAACAAACAGAATCTACTAAATTTCACTGCACTGACAAAAAGACATTCTTCAAAGTATATTTTTTATAATTCCACATAAGTCATACAGGTTTTTAGTGCTGAAGGTATAATCTAACTTAACTCTTTTTTGCTTTGGTCTGGTTTTTCTTCCTCTGAAACATTGCAGGGTTCACTTTTCTAGACACACTCTTTCCCTGCGCTCTGGGTTTTCTCTCTTTAGCCCCCATTCCCATCCCATCTTCCATCCCTAAAACTCAGGCGTTTGCCATCAGCCCTCTGCTTTCTACAAGCAGGAACCATCTTCCCCCTCTTCAGAGATCAATCTCAAGCCATTACACCAGGCTAAAGCTTGACACTCCTTACAAATGCTGAATCAAATCTGAATCAGGCAGCCAATGATTTAGTCAATACAAGCTCAAATCAACTCTTGTAAATACAGTGACTGAAAACTAATAAGAATGGAAAAATCAGCTATGCAATATTTTGCCTTCTCATATCCATCAACTTACCCTTGTTCCCCCTCTCCTATTCCTATCCATTCATCCCTGCACGGGTCTATCAGATTGCAAAGGGGTCGGTCACATTTTAATTAAAAATCCTATAGAAGGGTCCTATGTAATCCCTCCCTGGTTAAGAAGCTTGAAGCGCGTGTACAAAGGACTCAAACATAAATCTTTGCTTTATTCTGTCCTAAGGTTGTAATCAAATCCATCCGGTGAATGAACTTGTCAAGCAGGCTCATGCTCTTCAAACAAATCTCAAACTTCATCCAAACACTGTTTTCACTAAACACATATCCATGCAACATCCTGATCCCAGATCACGGTGGTTATGTTTATGCATAAGAATAATGTTTGTTGATGAGTATCAAGTTGGTCCTACTGTCATGACAACCTGTTGCCATGCACCGGTGGTCCTTGTTTTAAAGGGGTCATATGATGTTGCTAAAAAGAACATTATTTTGTGTATTTGGTGTAATGAAATGTGTTTATGTGGTTTAAGGTTAAAAAAAAAAACAATATTTTCCACATACTGTACATTATTGTTTCTCCTCTATGCCCCGACTTTCTGAAACGTGTCGATTTTTACAAAGCTCATCGGTCTGAAAAGCAAGGTGTGCTGTGATTGGCCAGCTATAAGGAAAAATTGAAATCGCATCATATGACCCCTTTAATGAGAGATGACAAAAACGTGTCCCTGGCTGCAGAGTATAATTGTGTTGCATATGCACTCCAGTCACTGACACAAGAATATGTATTTTTATATAAAAACAGCCTATTTTTCAACACCTACCGAATCAGCCTCATAGTACGTAAAGGGCTTATTGTCTGTGATTGATAGTGGGTTTCAAAGACGTCTTTAATAAGCAGTAAGACACTGGCTGATGAGTCATCACAGCAGATGGCTGCTTTTGAGCAAGCAGATGGCCTGCTACATGTGGTCAATTGATCCACAGATCTCAATTATATTGGCCACATACCTTCATCCTCTCAAAGGTGCTGTTACTGTATATGGATGTCAGGTGCATTACATAATCTGGCCCTGCTTAAAGAAACAGCATGAAATGTGGGTGTTTGGTTTAAAGTTACATATAAATAGATAACACTGAATTGCTCAAGTAGATGTCTGCTCATGAGCTCAGGCAGACTTTGAGTAGTTGTTAGTGTTGACGGCCACCGGTTAATTGGATTCAGAAACCTGTCGTACAGAGAGAGTTTATTGCATCAGCTACTGATAATTAAGATCTCTTATGATCAGGGGACTGATGGTCTCAGTAATTAACACACTGTATATTCCTCTGAGATTTCAGGCGAAACACTTAAAACAAAGCTACAACTTAGAATATAAGATATAGCCTGTAGGATTTGCCTCAAAATTGTTTGCGTTATATATAGAATGACGCAACTAAAGAATGCACCGTATACAAACATATTCACTGTTTTCAAAGAGCAGGATGTAAAATGGTTGAGAATATTCTTTTTACATTTCAGACTAATTTTTTTCTCCATCAGTGTCACACATCTATGGCAATCCATTTGTATCATTTATTGCTTTGCTATTACGTTACAACTAGTGATTCATTTTTTGAATTACCAGTAAAAAATCCAAGTGACTAGTATATATATTTTTTACCTTAACTGGCTGCTATTTATTAGAAACGTACTTATTTCAGTGGTAACTAATACCTATTAAATTAGCTATTAAGCCATATGCTTTGCTTTCCAAATAGTGACAAGTAACTATTGTTTTGCAATCAGTGGTTCAGACACCAAATATTCACATATATTTGTGAATATATATATATATTCAAATATTCTTCAAATATTGTTTATAGTGTTTACTTGTACTAGTTATTCATTAGGTACTAGTATTTTTTGTTTGCAACTATTCAGATAGTTACTAGTATCTATTCCAGTTTTTCTAGAAGTAACTGAATAGGCATACATATTTTTTAGAGACTACTAGGGCTGCACGATAAATCGCATGTGATATTTAACGCGCATCTTATCAGTAAAGCCGGTTCTGTAATCAGCGGTAATTCTCCATCACCTGCGGGCTTTCACATTGAGCAGCATTAACTACACAGAGCCATTGTTCACTGATGAGTTGCGCAAAACCGGCTTTCTGACAAGATGCGCATTAAATATTGCATGCGATTTATCGTGCATTGCTAATAATTATTCATTAGGTACTAGTATTTTTTGTTTGCAACTATTCAGATAGTTACTAGTATCTATTCCAGTTTTTCTAGAAGTAACTGAATAGGCATACATATTTTTTAGAGACTACTAGGGCTGCACGATAAATCGCATGTGATATTTAACGCGCATCTTATCAGTAAAGCCGGTTCTGTAA
>NW_015542353.1:325921-340101 GCF_001515605.1 Sinocyclocheilus anshuiensis
TTATTGCATCAGCTACTGATAATTAAGATCTCTTATGATCAGGGGACTGATGGTCTCAGTAATTAACACACTGTATATTCCTCTGAGATTTCAGGCGAAACACTTAAAACAAAGCTACAACTTAGAATATAAGATATAGCCTGTAGGATTTGCCTCAAAATTGTTTGCGTTATATATAGAATGACGCAACTAAAGAATGCACCGTATACAAACATATTCACTGTTTTCAAAGAGCAGGATGTAAAATGGTTGAGAATATTCTTTTTACATTTCAGACTAATTTTTTTCTCCATCAGTGTCACACATCTATGGCAATCCATTTGTATCATTTATTGCTTTGCTATTACGTTACAACTAGTGATTCATTTTTTGAATTACCAGTAAAAAATCCAAGTGACTAGTATATATATTTTTTACCTTAACTGGCTGCTATTTATTAGAAACGTACTTATTTCAGTGGTAACTAATACCTATTAAATTAGCTATTAAGCCATATGCTTTGCTTTCCAAATAGTGACAAGTAACTATTGTTTTGCAATCAGTGGTTCAGACACCAAATATTCACATATATTTGTGAATATATATATATATTCAAATATTCTTCAAATATTGTTTATAGTGTTTACTTGTACTAGTTATTCATTAGGTACTAGTATTTTTTGTTTGCAACTATTCAGATAGTTACTAGTATCTATTCCAGTTTTTCTAGAAGTAACTGAATAGGCATACATATTTTTTAGAGACTACTAGGGCTGCACGATAAATCGCATGCGATATTTAACGCGCATCTTATCAGTAAAGCCGGTTCTGTAATCAGCGGTAATTCTCCATCACCTGCGGGCTTTCACATTGAGCAGCATTAACTACACAGAGCCATTGTTCACTGATGAGTTGCGCAAAACCGGCTTTCTGACAAGATGCGCATTAAATATTGCATGCGATTTATCGTGCAGCCCTAGAGACTACTGTGTATTTCTAATAATATTTTTCATCTAGGCAGGGGTTTTTAAAGCAGTGATTTCGACTAGTCATTACATATGTCAAGTACAGAAAGCAGTTGTAACTAGTGAGATATAAATTGTTACTATTAATATTTGGGATAGATACTTCTATCTCATATAGGCTGCATTTACACTGGCACAAAAAAATCAAATTTTTTACACAGTTTGGATATTGTTGCACACATGCAAACACAAAAATCTGCACGAGATAGATTTTTTGCATCCTTCTGAGCCACTTCTAAATGTGGCTTTGAATCACATACATATTCGATATCTGGACATCTGACCTATGTCTAAACACGTAAAACTTATTCCCATTGCCAAGCCATCAGAGGCCAGGCCAGGGAGACTAGTATCTAATAAATAGGATGGGTATCTAGTGCTAATAAATTAAAGCTAGAATAGACACTAGCAACCATTGGGATAGTTAGCATCTAATGAATAAAACTGAAATAAGCACCAGCAAATATGTGCTAGTCATTTCTATCTTTGCCAAATTGCATGTGAAATTTGTCACCAGGTAAAAATGGAATAGTTACTTGCCACTATACAGGGATGATGAATAGCAGAAAATCAACTTTTAGTCAACAGCTAGTCAAACTGAAATAGATTCTAGTTGCTTTATTATTATTTACTAGTAACATGCAAGTACTAGTCACATATGAAACGGATACTATTAAGTGTTGAAATGGCTTGCCATAGGCACCTGTTCTCCGGTTCTGTCGCCTTGTGTTATGTAAAAGCATCGCATCACCCACTGCCATAATCTCGCAGACTACATCAATCCTGTGGCGATTTGTGATTTTATCTTTACGAAGAGACAAGACACATCTTCTTATGCCACAACGTGCACTTGGTTTGATTACTTTAATATTACCATTCGACTTAAATAAGTAGGCTAACCAATACTATATGTTATAGATGTTTGAGTAACAGACAGGCACTCGCTGCGGTAGAATCCTGGAGCATTTCTTGCGCTGGCTCAAATAATTTCACTTGAATTTATTCAAACAGATACTGTATGTGAAGTATAAACTTACCTATCCAGCAAATATGATCCCAAAATACAAAGCCTCCACCTGCACTCCTCCCTGCGATATAATCCTCCCGCTTAATTCCACAAAAATAAATATGACTTTATAGAATGGAGCGGGCAAACCAAACTCAGCGCGTGTCCTGTATTCGCTCGGACTGGTTGCCAAATACTAGCCACAAACATTTATCTGTCGTGACTCCGCATGCCGTGTGACAGATAGCGAGAACGTGCTCGCTGCCGTTGACCGCTGGTTTAATCCATTCGCCGCACCGAGGGGTTTTCCGAAAACATGACACTGCACATTTACACTACACCGGGATTAAACCACACCAAACGAAAACGACATATGTTGCCTTTCAGTATACGTTTATCACGTCTATACTATATTAATTAACATTTATGAAACGTTTCAGTCACGTACGCAAGTTGGAATAGTTGCTACGCAGATTTTGCGTTCTAAACAAACAACGTCACATCCACCAGAATTCTTAATATTATTCTGATCTTTTAACTTTATTTTTCTTTATAAAATGAGTGTGTTTTATGTGGCTAATTCTTTCTTTTATATCACACCACCAGGTCTTGTATCAGGAGAACTCTTGTTTCTCTCATGGTTTCCAGGAGATGACTTCAATGGCAGTGGATGCAGCTCTTTGGATGATGGTGTTGGGGTGTGTTAGTCTGGTATTCAGCAGAGGCACATGCTCCAGCAGCTCTGCCCGGGCCCTAGGAACCTCTGCCAGGACTGTAAGGGCACGGAGGGCATTGACACACACCGCTGTATTCTCACTCACCACCAGCTGCAGCAGAGGGGCGATGGCACCTGCGTTCAGAGCCTCAGTCTTACCTGGAAACAGACAGACAATGAGATCTTGCCTAGTCTAATCTAATATAGGGGTTTTCAAAGTGGGGTCCAGGACCCCCAAAGGGCGACAAGGGAGTGCTAAGGGGTGAGAGGGAAAGTGCAGAGAAAAAAAATTGTGTAAAAAAGTGTATTTAAATAATACTTAATTATGTAATACATAAGAATAATAATTAATTGATAACTTGTAAGAAATAAAAAATTATCAAATAAAATCTACAGATTCTGATATAATGTTGCCTATTGTAAAGGTTCTTTTAAAACACCTAAGAAACACTTCAATGTCGGATGATGGTCTTGATGCTGGTCAAAACATCAGTTTTAAAGAAATTAAGTAGACCAGGGTTATTATAGTTTTACAAATTAACTTTAACCTAAACTTTAACTCAAATAAAATGAAATATTAAAAAATGCGAAAATTATTTTATTTCAGCTAGTTGCCAAGGCAACGTGTTATTTTCATTTAGTTCAACTTAATGTTCTAAAATAATTCAAACTGAAAAAAAGAATACAAATTATACAGGCATATTTAAAAAAAATTATAAACATGAAAAAACTCACAAAATATATTAAAACTTTACAAATAAAATAAAATAAATAAAAATGAATTCTAATTATTATTAAAAACTATAATAGTATCTCATGATACTAAAATAACATTGTTGTAAAGTGAGTGTTGCCAGTTTTTCTACATTTTCTAATTTTTACATTTTTTGAGTTGAATCTCCTCTACTGTTCAGGATGAGCACCTAATTTTCAATTTCTGTTTTTCATTTTTGTCGTTATACTTGAAAATATCTAGCTGCCTTTAGGGGGTCCCTTCTTGCGAGGTGACCAATCATATTTGTAGGTCCATGGCATCAAAAAGTCTGAAAACCCCAGATCTAATGTATGTGCATATAACTAACATCAACCCCATCTAGAGGTTTTAAACGGGTAGTTCACCCCAAAATGTAAATTCTCTCATCATTTATTCACCCTCATGACTCTGTATGACTTTCTTTCTTCTTTATAACAGAAAAGACCATATTTTGAAGAATGTAGGCAAAAATTGGTAACGAAAACATCTACATTTATGTTCCACAAAATAAAAAAAGTCATCCAGGTTTGGAGCGACATGAGAGCGAATAAATGACTAAATTATCATTTTTGGGTGAACTGTCCCTTTAATCTTTACATACAGCACTATAATAGATGCTGAAAAGTTTCTGACTTCACCATCAACTCATAAATTACAAAAATGCACGCTGAAACTTGATTTTGTGCTGACCCTTAGTGATAATGGCCGTGTTCATAATTGTTCCTGCAGCATTAGCAACAACTCCTTGCTCATCATCCGACAGCAGCTTGACTAATATGGGCAGAAGATTCTCCTCACACACCTTCATCTTCCCATCTGCAGGCACACTAAGAGAGGAAAGGAGAAAAATGCATGCTTTTTATTTTAAAATAATATCTGCTCTGATCTCTCACCCTAGTGAACTTAACCTGATCTAGACTGTTGTGTGCTATGCTACCTACCTGATTCCCACTAAAGCAGATGTGGCTGCCTGGCGGATGGCATGGGAGGGGTGAGACAGCTGATCTCTCAGGACAGGAACCGCATCACTCTCCAGCGCAGGAAGGGCGTTCACACTCACACAGCAGCTCAGTGTGGAGAGAATTAAAGCACGGATGCTCTCTTCTTCATCTGAGACCTTCAGCACCAGTTTGGGCACCAGCCCCATAGACACCATGAACACTGCTCCTGTAGGGACATAACAGAGGACTCATCAAAAGAAAAGCTTCTGAAACACATTTTCTGTATAAGTAGTATAAGATTAGTCACCTGATGGAAATTCAGCGATCCTGTTGAGTGCTTGGTGCACGTTTTTACGACAGGCATTCACAGGGTCCTCAATCAGGTTTGCGAGGGGACCCACAATGTCAAATTTCAAAAAGGCATCTCTGTGTGAACAAACATATCTATATACTGAATATTTTTGGAAGCCAAAAGTCAAAATGGCAAAAATCACTTCTCTTGCAGGTATTTTAGTGTTGTTTAAAAATATCCCCTCCATATTAAATATAAAATTTTCAAAGTATCTAAAATGCTCTAAAATATTCTTTGGGCAAAAAAGACCATTTTTCTTACTGGAAACAACAAACTTTACATGTTTGAAAGCATCAAGACCGTGTTAAACCCCCCCACAAAAATACAGTAAAAACAGTAATACTGTGGAATGTTTTTGCACTGTTTTCCATTTAAAAATTTCATTTATTGCTGCAAAGATAAAGCTGAATTTTCAGTATCATTACTCCAGTCTTTAGTGTCACATGATTCTTCAGAAATAAGCTGATTTGCAGCTCAAGAAACATTTCTTATTATTATCACTGTTGAAAACAGTGTTCGCTGCTCAATATGTTTGTGGAAACTGTAACACATTTTTTTCACATTATAAAATATCATTTTAATGCATCCTTATTGGAAAAAAGTATTTATCTATAAAAAAATCTTTTAAACTTTAGTCTAATTATATTTTCAGCTTGCATATTTTCTTTTTATAAAAAATATATAAATTTAAATATTACAAGTGTATTTTATAAATATATTTTTATATAAAATAAATATACCTAAATAAATATATTCATTTTTGTTAAGCATTGTTAAGGTTTAACTAACTCCACATACTGTCTCCATATACTCAATATGTGAAATATACTGACATAATTCGACATAAATAACACATAGCCTACTATGCGGGGCCAAGCACATTCACATGCCAAAAGCTTACACAAACTAAAACTGTCAGCCCTTGATTTCTTGCATGACTCACCTTCCCAAGCTGTGTGAAGCAAGCACATAAAGCACTTCAGTGGTTTTGACCCTGACTAATTCATCTTCATCTTGCAGCAAAACTTTAAGTCTTTCCATACACCCTTTGAGGAACAGAAAGAAACAGTTTGACTAAAAACAAAGACTGTAAAAAAATTCAGCATTTACTTTGTTTCTTAGGATGGACAATAGGGTTTCTTAAAGGGATAGTTCACCCAAAAATGAAAATTCTGTCATTATTAATTACCATCATGTCGTTTTAAACCCGTAAGACCTTCGTTCATCTTCAGGACACAAATTAAGATATTTTTGATGAAATTTTGAAGGAAACCCTCCCATAGACAGCAAGGTTACTATACCACGAGCAAGGCACAGAAACGCATTGTTTACATGAACCGGAAGCAAGCGCATGTGTTGTGATACTCTCTCCACAATGGCAGCGCATTACAGATTTAATCAAAAATATCTTAATTTGTGTTCCGAAGATGAATAAAGGTCTTACGGTTTTGGAACGACATGAGGGTGAGTACTTAATGACATCATTTCAATTTTTTTGGGTGAACTATCCCTTTAAGGACGAGTTTACCGCTGAGAATGGCTTCATAGGCCCGCTCATGGTCGTGGACGAGGTCGCAGAGTGCAGCGAGCGCCCTCTGCCGGGTGAACAGCTCCGCGTCCTGCAGCTCCAGCATCAGCTTCGGGATCGCCCAGCTACCGAAAGCCACCGGCGCCTGTGTGGGGTCAATATGCGGCGGGGGCTGCTCGGATGTTTGCGGACTTGCCATCTTCTTCGTTAGGGTGCTTCAAATGTGATTCCATTATGTATTTACATATTGAAAAGTTAGTTATTTTACTGACCGAGTCTCAAGTTTGTAGGATTTTTGAGGGTTCAACACGTCGTTTTACATTCTAAATGTGAATAAGTATTCCTAATACATTTGCACGAGCATTCAAAATCAGAATTTGCAGACCTACAAATTGTTAAAGACAATAATACCGTATTCGCTGGTTTGTATGGTCCGCTGCTTGTAATTATTTCCGTCTATAGTTCGGTTGTTATGGTAACTCCGGAACTAACGCTACGCCGTTCTCAGGCAGTGACGTAACTCCGTAATTCCTTCAACAGCAGGACAGATAATACAGCACAGAAATTATTAAATTAAAGTCTTCAGTGTTCAAGACCTCTCTCGCGTTTATGGGAAAAAAGCACCTTTTGGCTTCACTGAACATTCTAAAGAGGATGAAAGTTGCTTTTAATTAAAGTACTTATTTGAATATATATTTCACATTCATACATGCAAATTTACTAATAAAGCCACCATTTTAATGTTTTTTTTTGGACTGAAGTAAGGCTGTACATAGACAGTATTAGAAATTATATCAAAAAAAGTTATAGGCAATTTAAATAGCAATAAAAGCTATATAATGAAGGTTTTAAACATTTATTTATTTATTTCTTCTTCTCTCCTTTCCCCCTTTTTCTGTTTTATTTTTATATGCATATAATTGTATATTGGTGAATATTTGCATTTGAATGAAAGGCCATGTATGTTAATCTTTACTCAGTTAATAAAAGCAAGAGAGATAATACTTCGTCAGGTATGTTCATTTTAATATGTTCATTTAAAATTTATTTGAATTGAATAAAACCATACAAATCAGTAAGATGGATCAAATACATTTCAAATGAACAAGCTGCACAAAGTTTCTGCTCCAAAAATATTAAAACCCACATTGATCCATATTTCTCCTGCCTGCTCGATTTTCATTGTGTCTCATGGCTGTTGTGTGTCTAGTGTCTGTAGCCGTATAATTTAATATGAAGGTCAATGAGTTGTCTGAGGAAGCCTCGGTTGGGAAAGACGCCTCTTCCCTCTTTTACCTTCTGGATCGCCTCCACCAGCGTCATGTTGTGTTTCAGCATCAGATATGCCAAAACTATAGTTGCTGATCGACTCACTCCAACATGACAGTGAACCAGGATTTTGCCTTCAATTAGAAGATAGAGTTTAATCACTCTCAGCTGCAGGAAGGAAGACTGGGTTAGTTTTTGGACACATGCTTACCTCCCTCTTTCAGCGCTGTATGTATAAATTCAGCAGCTTTGTTAAAGTTGGCACTCATGTCATACGTGGGTGAATCATATGCGTCTATGCCCATGTATGTGATGCCCATGCCATCATAGATCTCGCCGCCACGTCTGGAGCTGTGGGCGCAGTTCAGGACATGAGTGAAGCGATGCCTTCTGATCTCTGCACAGTTTTCCTCTGTAATTAATTTCCGTAATTCATTCTACGTCCTTAATTATTGCCTCTTTCTCAAGTATTATGTAAATACATATGCATATCTCTTTATTTATACAGTTCTATATAGAGTAAATGATGCACAAATCTGTACATAAATCTACTGTTCCGGATTCATACACATTTATTGTTAAGTTTTACTATTTAAATGTTTTTTTGTTTTGTTTTTTCTGTTCTCATGTCAGATGTGTATGTATGTATGTATGCATGTATGTATGTACCAGGAGCACCTTAAAAAACCACAACAAATTCCTCGTGTGTTTGCACACCTGGTGAATAAAGCTAATTCTGATTCTGATTATTAGTAGACAGTGTTGGGAAGGTTACATTGGAAATGTAATAGGTTACATATTACAAGTTACCCTATTTAAAATGTAATAAGTAGTGTAAGTATTTCAAGTACTTTATTAAAGTAATGTAACTGATTACAATTGATTACTTTTTGATTCATTTTCTAAATTTCCAACAAATGTTTTCAACTGATAATCATTTTCACACGTTTAAACCAGGCAGGGTTAACCTTCAGAATCTTTCATCATTTCAATTAAGATTATAATCATTTATTTTAAAAGCACAGCCACCACAAAATCAGACTTTAACACCTCTTTTCACTTTGAAATCATTCTGAGGTTAAATACAGATTTAAAATCATAACAAGAAATAGTTTAATAGCTATAAAACGGTTTTTGAAATCAGTTCTTTGCATACAGGAAACACTGGCATCTAACAGTTCATCTTAAAAAAATAAAATAAAGCATAGACATAAACCCAAATAGGAAATAAAACAATTATTGAATAAATGTGTTTTATTCTGTGTCCTAAACTCCTGAAACATTTGTGTCTCAAAGCAGTCAATGCAATTTGGGAAAGAAATCAATTAAATCTGTATGCGAGTAAAAAATAAATAAATTAAAAAAATTCAGATGTAACCCCCTTTGTAATCTTTAAAATGTTTATAAGTAACTGTAATTTAATTACACATTTTTTTCTCAGTAACTGATTACAGTTACATTTATTTTGTAATTAAATTATGTAATTCCGTTAACGTTTCATGTATCTAGTTACTCCCCAACACTGTTAGTAGATGCTCTGTTCTTGTTAGTAGAACTGACTGCGTTGTTTACATATCACAATTTTGAAGTGTTTGATCATCTAAAATATTCTTTGGGTTGAAAAGACTTGTTAGTTATTATCAGTGTTGGGGAAAGTTACCTTTAAAAGTAACGCATTACAATATTGCGTTACTCCGTAAAAAAGTAACGAATTACGTTACTTAGTTACTTTGTATGGAAAGTAATGCGTTACGTTACTTCTGCGTTACTTTTTAAATCTGGACAGGGCTTGCTTGTTTGTTTTTAACGTAACTCGCGTTACTTGTAATGCGTTACCCCCAACACTGGTTATTATTAGCAAAGTCCCTTTCAATATATAGTATTTCTATAGTCTTTGTTATTAGTCATTTCTAGAGAAACAGTTCCCTCTTGTGTTCAACAACATGCATTAGGAACAGCAGCAACTCGTGCAGATAACTACGTAACTTTACTAATAAGCATTAAAAATACGTTTTGTACCAAAAAGGTGTAATTTTTACGCATATGTAAGCTATAATTACGAATGAATTAGGAAAAGCTGCAGTGTGCTTACATGTTGCCGATGTACAGACTGGGCCAGACTTCATCCGCGTTAGAGATGACGGCTCTTCCAGAGACCAGAAGACGTTCGACCTCCATCACCGCTAAACCGGGAGAGGTGAAGTCAACCACCGCTTGAGTTGAACGTGAGGTACCGTCTGAATACTTCGACCTGTAAGACATTTTAAAGTGTAAATGGGCATTTGGTGTCCACTGCTTTCGGTAATATTGCAATAACACTGTATCAGGTCCGTCTGTTAGAGTTATTCAGACTGTCAGTTCATAGTGTGCGTGAATGAAAGCCGTGTTTTGGATGCCAGTGCAGGGGTTATTTTAGGAATAGGGAGTCTCTTGGCTCTGATCATTTACACATGCAATGTGATACATACTGGGATCTGCTCGATGATTTACAGACAGTTTGCTTTAATCTACGGGTCATTTCTCACCGGCCTTGTACTTTTGTTGATAATACAACATAAATAACACCTTTTAAGGCGATGCAGTAAATATATAACTGTAAATTTAACATAAATTGACATGAATTAGTGAATTATGATTTCTAGGTTGTCAGTTAGGTGTTGGCCACTAAAAAAAAAAATGTTGTTTTATATTATACTTTATTTCAGTAATATAAAGTAAAATTGTGAAAATTCTGACTTACATTTTTTAAATGTTCACCTTTCAAACTTATGGCGTTATTGTAGCCTAATATTTGAATCTATACCACTTATCAGTTACGTATACTGGATTGTTATTGGTGCTCTTACATACAATTATTTAAATACTGAATTGTGATTGGACTTCTTACTTACATTATTTACATACTGCATTGTGATTGGCCTTCCAGTTCCGTACTCACTGGAGCAGTTTTTAACGGCTCTGGTACGTACATAATAATCAATCAGAATGCAGCAAGTCGGACTCGGTGAAATGGTAAAGATGCGGTCAGGTTACGAAATTTTGTGGGCAAAAAGGTCTATTGATGTATGTAGAGCAACTCAGACAGGAAAATCACTTTAAAACCAAGCAGCTTTCTGCTGGTCCCCGCTACAAATAGCCTATGTTTGAAACATGAATCTTTCGCCCCGTACAATACTAAATGTGACCGCATTTACACAAAACCAAAGCATAAGTCTTTGTATAACTTGGCATTTCTTTCATAAATTGCAAGTATAATTGTTTTGATTGTTATGTTTTGAGCATATTAGGATTCAACAATAAATGAAAACTTAAATGATACATTATATATTTTTTCTGTTCTTTATTGGAAAGGACGGAGTATCTTATGGTTTGCAAATGGGCTATTACAGTGAAGCGACTAATGTAAATAAATTCATATATTGTCTACAGAAATATGTCCTGAGCCGATGACACAATCTGTTGAATTGAATGTCTTGATTTTTAATACGAGACCCTACAGTCAGTTGACCTTTATTCAGTCCTACAACATGATAGAGAAACAGTCCCCGCTTGTGTTCAAAAACATGCATTACATTTACATGGGGACTTCAGCAGGCAGGTTTTTGGTCCTTGCTTGGGATTTGTGTTTTCAATATATTCGTTATACAAATATACGTTTCTTTTTTTCTGTAAAGATTAATCTAATAAACAATTTCAGGTATACATAAGAGAAAATGTACAGAAAGAGAGCGAGCGAAAACACATACAGTAAAGATAAACGTGGAATCCGAGACTTCATGCAGAGCTCAGTTGATTTGCAGTTTTTTTGTATTTGAGATACTTCTCTGTTGTGGTATGAAAAAGCACCTGCTGATATTATGGCACTGTTTTTCCTGGTTACAAAACAGACATAAAATCTGTGTGGTAGGAGGAAGACCTGTTGAACGGTCCATGATGTCAGTCAGTGACTTTTGTGCAAAGTATTAAATGTAGTGAAGTTAAAGGGAACTTTTATTCCATGAAGAAGTGCTGATGTTCTGTCCATAATCCGCATCCCTGCTCCAGTCCTTCAGATATAAACTGTACATTATTTCTTTGTCTTTTTAAAAAAGGCCTCCTGTTTGACTGTATACAGGCCCGCAGATGGCTACTGCCACCTGAACACTGACGCAGATGCATTGAATCAGCTACAGATCAGTAGTCACACAAACAAAGGAAACAAACAATAGCCAAAAGTCCTCCGAACTGCAGGATGTAAACAAATGTACTAAAAAAATGAACTGAGATGCAGGTGCACAATCAAAGGAAGTGACCACAGCAGATGAAGTGTAGGCTTCATTGATCATTAAAGACTATGTCCAGTGGTTTGATGAATGCAATTTTTTTATAACGAAGTTGGGGCAAAACATATCAAAGAGTTTGTCTTTTTATAAAATAGCCTAGTATACATCGCAGCCTTGGAAAACCATGATTTGCTTGCTACTCTCTATTGCTTGTTAGAGGCAAGTGGTACTGAAGGTTCGTCAACTTTTAATAGTATACTAGCATGAAGATGGTCTCAAAAGCTAACAAATATGGTCTAAAATCCACAAAATACCATTTCTTAATTTAAGGGGTCTTTAAAATCCAGATGAGGCCTGGAAAAATTGTAATGAAACATGAACTATGGATCCAATTGCAGTGTGAGAGTTGGTCTGAGATCCATCCAAGATGTGGGTTTGTAATGAGACAGAACCATGATATGAATCAAAAACTGGCATGTGTAATCACTTAAGGTCCAGTCACATTTACGGTTATGAAATTTTGCCAGCGAAATCCAATAATTTCAATAGGAATTTTGTGTAATGGCAATTTGTCACTAATCAACAGAGAGCTGCTTGGTTTGAAAGTGACTCGTGTGAGCAGTGTTTCGTGCATTGCATGCATTGGAGAATGGACCTTTTTGATGCTGAAATTTGGCTAATTTCCATGAGGAAGGTGACTGAATGAAACTGGTGATAAAACTAATAGACAATACAACAGAAAATGGGTGAAATTAAATGGAGTGAGTTACAAAAAACTGACCTTCTTTTATTTATAAATCAAGATATTTTACAATAAAATCAAGAATGTATTGGTGTAATAGCAGTGCTTAACAACATTCCAAGTGTAAAAGGCTCTGATCTTGAAAAGTTGTGCTACCAAAAACCAATGGAAGTATTAAAATGTGGTTGAATTAGCTCTGTTTTATCCTTTCAGGATCCTTTTTATCCTTTTTATCCTTTTTTTTTATCCTAGACTCAAGAAAAAAAAAAAAACGAAAGTCTTAAGATGGTGTTATGCAATGAGACTTATGTTTAATTCTGAGCAGATGTCAGACTGCTGCTCTTTGCTGGATGTCAGAAGGCTGGTTTGAGTATGGCACTGCAATGATTAGGACATTTTGCGCCTGTATTTCAACTAATACATTACCATCAGTAGGGTACGCGACCCCAAAACACCACAGAGTTAATGCTGGCAAACTAACTGGCAACTGTGAAAATCCTAATCTGTTATCATGAGAAGATACCATTAAAAAGAAAGAAAAAAAAGAACAACCAGAACCATCATAATCAATCCACCCTGTTATTAGAAAGCCTTTTTCTCAAGGTGGTCCAAGATGGCCTGGATCCTCTGGACGGCATCTTTGCGAGCCTGTCGAACGACGTCCTGCCCGTTGGTCTCCACCGAGTCCAATTCCAGCAGCTCTTTTGTCAAAAGTTCCTCCAGGCACCGGTAGCTCTTGTCCATCTTTTTCCCTACAAACTCATCCACGTCCTCTTGGAGGAGCTGAACTCTGGCCAGAACCTGCTGAACTCGAGCCAGGCTGGGATTATCGCTTAATGGGGCTGGAGTGGACGACCCTTGGCGGGAAGACGTTGGAGGTTGTTCATTCTGGGCTGGTTTGGGCTCGGGTCCTCCACATCCAGAGGGAGCCTTGTTGTAGATTTGAGGCGGAGCGCTGAACTGGGCGGCTTTGGGTGGAGTTGGAGTTGGGTTTGGAGTGCTGGCTCGTGGTTTGGAGCCTGGAGGCTGGTTTCGAGGGTGCATATGAAGCTGACTGTGATATGGTGGATCCTAAGAGAGAGATATTCATTTAGATAATAAAAAAGCTCTAAATATTACACAATATACCAATTCCAGTTTTGCATGTGTTAAATCCAAAGTATACTTGGTTTTTACAAGTAAGCTAAAATATATGTATAGTGCATGTGACAATTTTCATTACGAGCAAACTATAGGCCTATGCGTGTAACCCGATTTTTCGAGACATGCATACTTTATATGCTATTGATGAGAGAAACAAAGCTTTTCAAAGCTGTGAATCAACTGATTCGTAAAATTATTTACTGCTTTAAAGAACTTGAAACATTTTTTTTTTTACAAATCTTTTACAAACCAATTGCAAATGTTTTCATGAAAGTGTAATGTATTAAAGGTCACATATTTTACACCTTTCTGGAGTTTCTGTCCTTAAGAATATATATTTGCGGTATAAGTACCAAAAACCATCTCAATATATTTTTACAGCTAATCTCAAAAGCTCTGCTGAGAACAGGTCGATTTTGGCCTGTCTAATTAATATTCATGAGCCTCTCTTCTGATTGGCCTGT
>NW_015542353.1:340239-360946 GCF_001515605.1 Sinocyclocheilus anshuiensis
TGTGTAAAACAACAAACTGACGATTTATATATAATCAATTGTAATTGTATATACATTGTTGTGATTAATTGTGGCTGGAACAATAATGTAGCTGTAAAAATAGTTGCCTCCTGAAATTGAAATGTATATACATCTTCATCATGACTAGATAGCCACGGTGAGTTTGTCTTTACTATGCACGTTAGATGTGATCCACCTCATAGTAACAATCCAGTCAGATCATCCATCCTTTGAGTGAGAGTGTAACGTTACAGGTCGGCCGATCTGGTTTCGTGGTTAAAGTTAATCTTTTCGACCTGTTTCCGTGTTGTCGTTGCTCAGCAATGGCATGGACGCGATGTTGTCTGGGGGTTTGGCAAAAGGAGAGTGGGATGGTGGGCGGTGCTTGGGGTGGTGACTGAAGGCGGTGACTGAGTAGTTCTGACGTCAACTTTTTACGGAAGTCACAACGGTTTGTGAAAAATCACAGCTACTTTATGCAGGCTGTGTGCATTTTACTGTGTACTGACTGTTTTGAAACTTATATGGTAGTTAAATAGCCCCTAGACCTCAGTTATCGTGAAAAAAGCCAGGAAATTTCAGTTTTGACAATATGGGACCTTTAAATGTAATCTGCAAATAATTAAATACAATTGGGGCCCCATTCACACGGAGACGCGTTTAGCTGTATATGTAAAAAAAATTTATCGTATCAGCGTTTTGTCCAGACGGATCCGGCGTTTTGGGAGCATGAAACCGCAATTTTTTGAAACCGGGTCCCAGAGTGGATAAATCTGAAAACGTTTTCATGTGTACAGCCAATCTGTATATTTTGTGAAACGATGATGACATCACCCCACGTCTTGCCCCTAGTCAGACACCGCTAACTTATGTCACGTAACAGCAACAACAACATGAACAAACACTGAACAATTGTCTTTTTATTAACTAACATTAACACAGATTAATAAATGTATTGTTTCATGTTCATTCGTATCCAGCGCGCAAGGTTTATGCGCATGCTCCAAGTCTTCTTCTCCGTTTTTAGTGTATCTCTGTGGCAGAATTACAGTGCCACATACTGGACTGGCATACTACATTGTTTTGTGTCGCTTTCGTGGTTTCGTGTGTATGCAGATATTTCTTGAGACGAGGAAAAAAAAAGATTGGATAGGGAAAGCTCTGGCTTGTGGATGTGGCCTAAATATGACGTTTCTGTAAAATTGTTGATTTATTCATTTGTAGTTTTTTTTGTGTTTGTTATTAAGCAGAGCTTGGCAAGGTCAATCAGAAAAAAATAAGTATTGTTTTCCTTTTTGCATTATACATGCATAAATATTAAAATTCATTAATTAAAAATGTATAAAACTGACCCGAATACACACTGGCAGCAAATCCTCTGATTTTTGAAACCAAGGTTCAAGTATGATGTAACAAAGCCTCATTAAATGAGCAGAAAGACATTTTTAATCACTCATGACTACTGGAGAGAAATCATACAGACACTGAACAAAGAGGAAATTTTCTAGAGTGCATGTGTCGAGTGCCTGTGCTTGTGCATGCTAACAAATGAAGTATACTTTAAAAGGCTATGCGTTCAGCTGCACGCATATGCTAGTGTTCACGTCAAAACTGAAGTAGGCTATACTTGGGGCTTTATAATTAGATCATTTAATTGGATTTTTTTCAACAACTGAAGTATGATATAAAGATTCTATTGATTTTGATGAACTTTGATTCCTTGCAAGAACCGGTCAAACACTTTTAAAATGATGAATATGCAACTGTCCATGTTTGAGAGTTGAAAACAGGAAATCCGAGCATTGTGATGTACAGTAACATGTTCTGATAGTGGGAGAGTTGAGCTGTCTTATGTAATCAGCTTTGGGAGGGTTCCATGAGGTGAACCCAGCAGACTCTTAACTGTTAAATAAGCCTTCCCACTGCGTGTTTGCCAAAGTGCCAGTCAGAACGTTTACTTGCACTTTAGAAGTTCAATATCTGGCAGACTGATGCAATAATTTGTCTTCATAAAATGTCATGTAAATGTTTTACTCTAAAATTGAAGTAACAAATCCAGATTTATCTTGGCATCACCATGGCCTCGGTGTTGTACGCTTGTTCTGAAATACATGGGTGACGCAACGTGTATTAATCCTTCAGTATTCAAATACACTGTCATGTACACTAGGACAGATCAAGACGGCAACTCGACAACACAAAAACGCACTTTAGCTTGATTATAAAACATTTCAATTAGTGCTGTCAAATGATTAATCGTGATTAATCGCATACAAAATAAAAGTTTTTGTTTGCATAATATATGTATGTGTTCTGTGACAGAACATACATATATTATGCAAACAAAAACTTCTATTTTGTATGCGATTAATCGCGATTAATCATTTGACAGCACTAATTTAAATCTAAAATTGAAACCTGTAATGATCATTTCTATGACCTACCATAATCTTTAAAGTAATAGTTCATCAAAAATTATTAATCATTATAAATGATCAGTCATTATTTACATGGAGAAGTCCAGTATGGTGACAAATTAAGTCTTCCCTCAAAATCAGGTCTCCACTAGGACCCCAATTCATCACAATGGCTTAAATTACTTTTAATGGTTACTCTCTTTAGTGCCTGATTCCAGTTCCTACCACATCATGTTATGAAAATCAATGCTGTTTAACCTCTTATAACAACCATTAATTTCTGTTTTAGTTTGCTTATGAACTAGCAAAGCATACAGAAACCTGATTAGCCTGATAGCTTAGTTTATATATTACGTTCACAATAATCTATGATGTAGTTACGTGCTAAATTAAGTTTCAAATATCCAAATATTACAGTTGCAAATAAGAACTATGTAATGATGTTTGATTATTCGCTTACTATTAATTAACAGTTTATCAGTTTACATTATGAAATTACATTGTGTCCAATTTGCTTTGTTATGCACTATATAGTAAGAGTATATAGTTGCTTAGAAACAACAAAGGGAAGATTTTCTCCAAAGGTCAGAAGATGATGCTCTATTTAATTTTACTTATTTATATTTTCCCAATCCCAATCAACATACAGAAAAAGCATTAAAAACTTTTATACCACTTCCACAATGAACATTATCACAAGCTTGTAAAACATCACAAATACCTTGGGCTCATATGGAGGTGGTGCGGGTCCTTGCCACGGTGGAGGGTGAGGTGGTCGTACATGGTTATAGTGGCCATGGGGTGTCTGGGTATTGGACGGCCATTGCTGTTGGGGCGGTGTGTGCCCGTACCCTCCAGAGTGGGTCCAGGCCTCGTGCTGAGGTCTCGAGAGTATGGGCTGCTGGTTGGGGTAGGGAGCATTCGGAGGGCATCCTTCTCCATAATGTGGGTATGATCCTGCTGGGTAGCCAGGGGCCTAACAGGAGAAAGAAGGAAGTGATAAAAAAAGAAGAAGAATCCTGTGGAAATTAGTAAGTAGGGCTGCACGATTAATCGAATGCGATTGTCATGCGCATTTTGTTAGTAAAGCCGGTTCTGTAATCAACAGGAAATCATCGTCACGTGCTTTCAGATGGAGCAGAATTTACTACACATAGCCGTAGTTCACTGACAAGTTACGCAAAAAATGTGAAGTAAATGCTGCTCCATCTGAAAGCATGTGAAAATACCACATTTAATAACATATTTTTACTCCAAACTCACTTCATAACATCAGTCGAGTGTTTTAAATAAATCCTTCTGTGAGATGATGTGGCTTCTTACACAGAATAAGGCACGCAACATATTTCATAGTATTTAAGCAGTGATAAAGGCATTGCATTATAAATATACTTTATTTTAATGAAAATTATAATAATAAATACTCAGATAAACCGTATATTGCCGTAGTCGTGTGTTTATTAGTCACGTTGAAAGCCCTATTAATAAGTCTCTTAAAATATCAGATAATATGACAATGTTAGTTCAGATGTTGTGATGACAAAATATCATGTGGTGCAACTCCCAAAAACTTTTGTTAAAAATATAACTTAACTAAAAAACTTTATTTAAAAACACCAATCACAATGTGGATACCCCATTATCTATATATATATATATATATATATATATTTTTTTTTTAATATTCTTATTTATCTTTCATTTATTTCTATTTTAGTTTCAATCATTTTATAACTTAACCTTATTTAAATTACAGTATTTAAAAAGGCAATTAATGTTTGTTGGTTCAATTGTTTTTCCATTTCATTTTTATATTTTATTTAATTTTTTGAGCTTTATTTTAATTATGAAAAATATTTTAGTTAACAATAGCAAAGCTGTTACACGTGTATTCAAGGTTTAAGAAAAATATCTTACTACTTTTTACTTGTTAAACCACATAACAGTTTTTACTTTTTTGAAAATAGTTTTTTTAGAAGCACATGAAACCAACATGAATACAAAGAATACATTACTAAGTATTTGGCACATGTGTTTTAAAGTAGATTTTTAATTGATTTTTCATCTTTCTTCACTTTATTATGGACACTCTTATTCGCCATTCACCCAAAAATGTAACATTCTGAATTTACCCCTTGGCAGTGAGGTACAGGGTAGGGGGGAGGAGCCGAACCCCCCACATTTTGCTCAGGGCAGGTCTGGCTGTGATACTGAGGTTGTCTTGAAGGAACCTGGTCACTGCAGTAGAAGGGGTTGGAGGGATGTAGCATACTCGAAGAGTACTGTCCTAGATTGTACACCCCATTGGGATAGGCTGACATTGCCTGAAAAGGGCACAGCAGAGTGAAGCAGGGTAAGTCTGCTGTGTATTTGACTGACAGAGGGCGTTACATAAGCCTGAAATGTCGGCAGTACCTGGGGATTGTATGACGCCTGTCCGTTGACCTCTGTTCCAGGGGGGTATGTGCTGCCGTAAGGTCCTGCCGTGTGCGACTGGGGATACCAATAATTTGAGTAGCCGGGATACTGAGATTCCTGAAATAAAAATGGGTCCATGCAGAGACGGTTACAGTCTATAAATATAGATACAGAACTATATATAGATTTTTTTCTTCTTTTTTTTGCATTAATCTGATAAATGTTTTAATTTATTAATTTCCCCTAAAATGTGTGTTCTGCCTGTCAACACCTGTATATGCTGTGTTATATATATATATATATATATAATTATGATATGAGGCCTTTTAGGGATAGTAAGAGCAATAATGTCTTAATTTTAATAAAATATACTACAATAAAATAATATAGCCTAAACATGGCCACTCATTCCCCTTAAAACCATGTTCCCAAATCACAACACAATACTGCAAATTGATATAAATATATATATTTGACTCACCTAAATTTGAAGTAAATGGTTAATTACCTGCATATTTAAATATTATATTACCTATTTATCAAGTGTCACAACTGTTTTCCTTCTTGTCGTCAGACATTTATTAAAATATGAATAATACCAGGTAATTCCAAGGATATTACTCCATATTTCTTCTGTTATGAGTTCAATCACAACAATGTTAACTCCCTCATACAATTTTTTTAGAAATTATATGGGATTTTTTTAGATAATTTGCCTCATAATAAGTAGGCCCTATTAGTAACTATGGCAACACCAGAAAACAAATGGCAGGTGTGATGTGCATTTTTCTGACAGAAAATAGAATTGAAACTCATTTCAAAACCATGCTGTAAGGTAAATTCATTCATTCAAAGTCATCTTCAGATTGGTCTGAATACATATTTGACACGTTATTTTATTATCTGATGATGTTGACCAATACTGAGTGATATAAAACCGCACATTTTGTCCTTTGTCTCAATGAGTGAGTGCGGCTCAAGTGGAAGTTATTCAGGGAATAAAGACTTACTGAGAACACAGTCGAGGTTTATCGACCCTGTGTCCTTTTTAAGGCATTTAAACCCAGGTTACTTCAGGTGGGACTACACAAGCTGTAAATAAAATGCGTGTGTAACGCCATACAAGTCATCAATGACGCGTTGCGTTGTTTTTACGTTAAATGAGTGTTTCAATAACAGTCATACTCAATTGCGCTAGTAAACAATACTGTCCAGGCAAACCCGAGCGCGCTACACAGAAAGCATGTGGCTTTGCCTGATGGTTTACTAACAAACACCGTGGGCCATACTGTTGAGTCAGTGGCGTAACGTTACAGCTCGTTGTTTTGCCGTGTGAGAAAGAATTATAAATGTCGTTACCGCGTCAGTGCTAATTTGTCCTCGCAGCCTCTATCAGTATCATATGACAAAAGACTCACCATGCCGTTGTTCCAGTTATTGTTGTCTGAGTTGTAGCTGGAAGGCCAGGAAGACTTGGGGTCAGACTGCATCTGCTGATGCATGATCCACGCAGCCTCACCTCCGCCGCGGTCGCCGCCAACGGAGTCGAAAGCCATTCGTGACTAAACCACTAACTCTTTCCGTCCTAAGTTCACTTCTGTCAGTCACAGCTTGGTTTAGAATGGAAGAGGTCTTCTCAAAACCGGTCTTTAATGGTCTGCCGCCACGTTTCACAAAATGCTGTAGCTACAGTGCGTCAACTGGATATATTTCCCATTTTGTCTTGTATATACACTGCTGAGGCACGGCGCTGTCATTCACCTCAACTCGCCAGCCGACGCTACTTGACTGACAGTTTAACCGGCCAATAGGAGACGAGCACTGCGGTGACGCCACTCTCATGTGACAACGGTACAGTTTCTTGTAATGGGAAGGCATTGCTGCGAATCGGTTCTTTTCAAGAGATTCGTGTCAGTGATTCTTTTACATTAAAACGTCATCGTCATGTACGTAATTAATGTAATAATTGATAATAAGAGTTATTAATAAGAGTTTTGATTGTAAATTCGCGTGCCACCGTTGGTTGTATTCATAAAAACATAAACAATTTCTACCGTTAATATAATATAATTTTAGTTGCTTCAAATAATACTACACTGTAAGGAAAATATGTATAAAAACGGATAATGTCCTGGTAGAAAAGTATGAGTACAATTTGTGTTAAGTTTACGGACATTTCCTTAAACACAAAACTATGCAAGGCATAATTCAAAATACGGGTAACACCTGTGAAAAATCAACACGGTACATTATGCTGTATTTTTAAGGACTTTTCTTAGAGAGTAAAATCCAATCACATGTCTTGTCTGAAAAAAGATTTACGTTTCAGTGAGGGCGGTTTTGTGAACCAGTTCAACCGGTTCATTGAAAAGATCCGACTCAAATGAACGATTCGTTCGCATTATATAATCTAACCACTGATGATCAGTGTGAATCTAACTAAAACACAGAGAAATGGAGACATTTAGCCGTCAGTCATAGTTTAAGAATAATTTAAAGTTAAACTTGGGACATTTGGAACAAGCAAGCGAGAGTTGAAAGGGTTCAACTGAACCGGAAGCACTTTCACAACAAATATTAAGAGATAATCCAGATGTTTTAATTCAAAAAGTTTCCTCGGAAAGTCCAGTGGATGCCATATTCACATTGAATGAACTAAAACAGGCACTGAAAGGGGTAAGACATACTTCTCCAGGGAAAGATGAAGTGTGTTATGATATGATCAAGCATCTATCAAAAAAAGCATTAAATGTAATCTCAAAACTTTACAATGAAGTATGGAAATCAGGGAAACTCCCGTATTCATGGAAACAAGGCATTATAGTACCTATTGCAAAACCTGGGAAAGACCAATCTATTCCGATGAACTATAGACCTATTGCTTTAACATCAAACATGTGCAAAGTAATGGAAAGAATGGTTATGTCACGAGTATTATTTTATTTGGAAACCAAAAATTTGTTACATCCATATCAGAGTGGATTCAGAAAGGGACGTAGTACACTAGATGCAGTTGTATGCTTGGAGAATGAAATAAGGAAAGCTCTAGTGAAAAAAGAAGCGGTAATAGGAGTTTTTTTGACATTGAGAAAGCGTATGACATGGTGTAGAAGGAAGGGCTGTTAATTACATTAGATCGAATGGGCATCAAGGGAAGGTTATATAACTGGATTGTGGATTTCTTGCAAGAACGAACAATACAAGTGAGAGTAGGTACTGAATACTCTGATATTTATCAAATAGACAATGGAACCCCCCAAGGAAGTGTTTGTAGCCCCAGACTTTTTAATATAATGATAAATGATATTTTTGGGGAAATTGAATTAGGAATAGGAAAAGCACTATACGCGGATGACGGAGCTTTGTGGACAAAAGGGAAGAACCTGCAGTATGTAGGGCAGAAAATGCAGGAGGCTATAGATGTTGTTGAAAATTGGGCTAATCAATGGGGTTTTCGTCTTTCAGTTGAAAAAACCCAGGTAATATGTTTTTCAAAGAAGAAGAAAACTCCTGAAGTTAAATTAAAGTTGTATAAACAAACATTAGAGCAAGTATCACTAATAAGGTATCTGGGAGTATGGATGGATTCCAAATTAACATTTGGGTCACATATTCAGAAGTTAGTTGATAAATGTAAGAAAGGAGTCAATGTGCTGAGGTGCTTGGCAGGAGTAGATTGGGGAGCTACTAGACGTTCTCTTAAAAGGGTATACAGTGCATTAATTAGGTCAGCAATTGATTATTGTAGATTAGTATATGGCTCAGCATCAACCTCATTATTAACTAAGATAGAGGTGATTCAAAACCAAGCCCTTAGAATATGTTGTGGAGCGTTTAGATCCTCTCCTGTGACAGCTTTGCAGGTAGAAATGGGTGAAACACCACTAGACATTCGTGAAATTCAGCTTAAAATGGTATATTGGACTGGTATTAAAGGTCATTTTACCAATCATCCAGTAAAAAAAATATTGGAGAGCTGCTGGGAATATGAGCAGACATATCTGAATAGTTTTGGCTGGACAGTAGGCAAGCAGGCTCAACAAATAGATATCAGTAATATCGATATTATCCCCACGGTGGCTCTGCCAGTATATCCACCTTGGTGAAAACAAGAAATATGTTCCAAAAGAGACAATAGTGCAGCAGCATTTAGATCGTTATTACAACAAGATATTATATTAGAAGTACTGCAAAGTTTGTACCGAATACAGCAACTGAGAATTATAGTAGAATTTGTATGGGTGCCTGCTCATGTTGGAGTGGAAGGAAATGAGGAGGTAGACAAGATAGTGAAACAGGCTCTTAAGCACACAAATATTGACATACATATACCCTTGAGTAAATCTGAAATTAAAGGTTTAATTAAAGTAGCTGTCAGAAAGATATGGCAAGAGAGATGGGATAAAGGTAACAAAGGGCGACATTTGTATAATATAAATAAACAAGTAGGACAAGTAAGAACTGCTTATGGTAATAGAAGGGATGATACAGTTATATCTCGATTGAGAATTGGACACTCTACTCTTAATAAATCACTCCAGATGATAGGAAGACATGAATCTGGTCAATGTAATCATTGTGGACTTCCAGAAACTGTAGAGCATGTGCTGATTAACTGTAGGGCATATGAAAGGGAAAGAATACAGTTAAAAGAGGAATTAAAATCTGCCGGCATTAATTCTATGACATTACATAAAGCTCTTATTAATTTTCTGAAAAGAACAAATTTATATAATAAAATATAGGTAGTTTTTTGAATTAGCATTTCCCTTGATATCATCGCCTCACGCTCCATCCCAGTAGGTGGCGGAATATGCACCAAAAGCTGGTTTGCCAACCGCCATTAAACATCAGAAGAAGAAGAAGCACTTCCACAGTGTGTTACATCCTGTGGAATAAAGATACACATTTGAAATGGTCCATGGCTTGATACTTTACGTTTAAAAAAAATCTCCCAAATGTCAGCAAAATGAATTACATGCCAGGGACTGCGAGCCTCATCGAGGACATTGATAGTAAGTTTACTGCAAAATAATTGAAAGTATTTGAGTGAATTCACCTGCTGAGACACACAGTTGGCGTTGTGTAATGATGCTCGCCTAGCATCTTTGAGCATTTATAAAAGTCACGTTGGTGGTAACGTTACATGTTTAAGATAAAAATATAAATCGTGTCCTGTTGGCTTTTGTTCCGCAAGATGGACTAGTTCGCATGAATAATAATCGCCTCAGTGCAGATGTTCGTATGATCATAGATAATAAACTCATGGGAAAATATTCAAGTTCAACAGTATTGATGTGACTGACGATGCTTTGATTTTCCCCTTGTTAGAGAAACACCTTGTTCTGCTTCGCGACGGAAGAACATTGATTGGGATCCTTAGAAGCATAGATCAGTTTGGTATGTATAGAGGCCTGACCTTGTTAATTTGCAAGGAAATATTGCATTATAGGCATTCCACTGTTTGGTGTTGGGGTGAAGGTCTCAATAAATAAAATATAATTCGATGTGTAATAATAATGTGATGTGTAATTTACTCGCACTCATGTCAGTCCATACCTGTATGCAAAACAGGAAAAAAAATTTTCTTTATTTATTTTGCCTGTACAGTAAAAGTCAATGGGGTCCAATGATGTATGGACCCCAACGTTCTTCAAAATATCTTTTGTGTTTGGCAAAAAGAAAGTCGTACACATTTGTAACCACATGAGGGAGAGTAAATGTGACCCTGGAGCACAAAAGCAGTCTTAAGTCGCTGGGGTATATTTGTAGCAATAGCCAAAAATACATTGTATGGGTCAAAATTATTGATTTTCCCTTTATGCCAAAAATCATTAGGATATTAAGTAAAGATCATGTTCCATGAAGATATTTTGTAAATTTCCTATCGTAAATATATCAAAACTTCATTTTTGATTAGTAAAATGCATTGCTAAGAACTTCATTTGGAGGAGCTTTAAAGGCGATTTTCTCAGTATTTAGATTTTTTTGCACCCTCAGATTCCAGATTTTCAAATAGTTGTATCTCGGCCAAATATTGTCCTGTATAAATGTATAAATCTTTTGTGGTCCAGGGTCACAAATGAGAAAAAGAAATGTAATTTTTGGGTGAATTAAGCCTTTTTAGACCAGTAATAATGTGCAAAGGAAATTGACAATATTCAGTACTGTAAAATTTACCAGTATGTTTCAACAGTGAACTTGTTACATTATTTTTGTTTTTCCACAGCTAATTTAGTTTTGCATCAAACTGTTGAACGTATTCACGTTGGTAAAAAATTTGGTGACATACCTCGTGGGATATTTGTTGTCAGAGGAGAAAATGTGGTCTTGCTTGGAGAAGTAGTAAGTACATGTTCATTCTGCCCTTGGAAGGGTTTTATGACTTTGTGTATAAAGAAGCAACATTTCATGAAGGCAACCAATCATAAATCTTGCCACTACTCACTGAAATGTAACCTTGTGCTATTGTTTCCTTCCAGGATCTGGATAAAGAGTGTGATCAGGTCCTCCAGAGAGTTTCCATTGAGGAAATCCTGGAGGAACAGCGGACAGAACAGCAAGCCAAGCAAGAGTCAGAGAGACTGAAGCTACAGGCAGTGAAAGAGCGAGGCTTATCGATCCCTAAAGCTGACACGTTAGATGATTTCTGAAACAACTTTGTTTGTTTTTTTTTGGATGATTTTATTTGTTTTATTGGGTGGTTTTGTTTGATTTGAGATGACATTCTGCCTGAAATCATTCCGTCCAATGATAGAGGAGTGAGTCTCACGAGATTGTGACTTCAAGATTTTGTTTCACTAGTTGCTGTAAAGTCATGTTTTGAGAATCGCCCACCATCTGTGTTTCTTTTATGGCAGATGCCATAGTGAAATGAAGGATGGAGCACCAAACTGAAGCACTTGGCCTGTTGGCTTTTAGTTTAAACAACAATAATGGTATACAAGAAAATAAGTTTATTTCGGTGTTCACTGTTATGGATATGACGCTATGGTTATTAAGTTGGTATATTGTGTAAAATACATGAAATATTTTTGTTCTATTAAACCTATTTTATACCAATGAAAATCTACTTTTCTTTAATTGTTTCACTCCACTTGCCTCTGAGAAACCACATTTAATTTTGATGTAAAATTATGTTCGATGATTAATCTCCAAAAGTGTTTTTAGAAGCCAATAAACAAGGTTTTAAAATGTTAGTGTATTTACATTAGATGTTTGAATAGGACATAATATTATTAAAAAAGATATTATAATTATAAAACATATGGGTTTAGTATATGCTTGAACAGTAGCCCAATTAGGATTTTCATGTGAAGCATGTCCTTGTATTAATCGGTAGCTAGGGGGTGATTTTGCCTTTGTTCTGTTTTGAGGCAAGAGGTCTCAGAGAGAAGGACATCACAGATTAAAGCTTCTGTTAGACACAAGCTAAAATGGCACAGCAGTGTTTTCACATAGGCTACTTAGAAGAGGGCCATATATACAGTGAATATATTACACTAAATTGCAGATTTATTACAGAGTAATAATTTTGCCTACATAAAATGTGGTATGTGAAATAGTTTACACTTAACAATTGAACTTAGAAAAATCATGTTTGTAGTGCAGATCATACAGTTTCTTGAGAATATGTAAAATGTAGAGCATTGTTAAGAGGTAAATTCCCTAAATTTCACTTTATTGGATTTAAAAGTGTCCATTATTAGTTTCTAAAGTTTCAGAGAAAATTCGGAGTGGGATTCGAACCGGGTGAGGTGAAATGTCCGTCCACTCCTCCACGATTCCACTCCGAATTTCAGTATGTGCGTTGACACAAAACTTGATGCATTGGGTTTGGCACTATTTTCGCTGACAAATAATCAAAAATATATGTACTAACAGGTCAAATTTTTACCTGGAATTTATTTTTTTTTAAATTTTTTATTGAATCGATTTATAAAAACGATACCACAAATCGCATTTGTGTTGGTCTGAATATCAGCAGTGATTCACTTGGCATTTATTGCCGAATCACAGCTGTGTTAAAAGGCATATTGCTTAATTCTAGTTTATATACTTATCCCGTTTATAGTTTCTGCGCGGGAATGGATCTGTACATTCAAAGTCCTAATCAAAAGTTGCTCAATTAGCCTAAGCACACAAAACTTATAATCGCCATGCAAATGTAACGTTGAGTAAAAATGGCCACCGTTTAAATCAAAACAGGGTGTAATTCTTCTCCTTTGCTATTTATTGGCTTTGACTTTGAATCCCGGGCTATCCCAATTTTTATTATTGCGCCCAGCGCCGACTGAATGAGCGGGAGCGGCTTGTATGCGCTGCTATCAAATATCCTTCGACAGCCATGCATGCTTGTTCTCAGCCCGTGCGTCACAGCTGCATTTGACACGCCCCTTCCAAACGCTTGTTGAATAGGCATGACAAGGAAACATGACAAGCGCTAAAGATGAATCTCATATACTGTTATCACCGCACGCATCCCTTCGCCATTTGAATGCCGCTGTACTCCTGAACGGAGCCACCGGGAAAGCCGCTTGGGACCCAGCCAAAAATTACAACTGAAAGCAGAAACCCAGCCCTGCTGCGATTACGCACCGAGAGAGGGAGCACGCTGATGGTGACAGCGGCACTTCAACAACTAAACTCCTCTGCGATCAACCGTGCGATACTTGATCCGTTTTCTGCCGTGCCGCCTCAGAGGATGTAGACCTCGGCCTGCTGTCTCTGACATGCTCGTTTTAACCGGACTTGTCGCCAGTGGCTCGTTTGAACAGGCAATGCCTTCCTCGCGCGTTTTGTGGCGCAAACTACAACAACCGCACGCGTACGCCAGCGATTCGTTGTTTTACTTGTCTATACGTGTGTTGGTAGTTTAAAATGCCTAGGTTTTTGTTTTAAATACTTTTGTACGGACGGAAAATAGCGTGTTCGGCTGGGAGGAGCAATAAGGAGCTCTATCTACTCTTCGGCTTCCACGGCAATACCACGGAGGGTTATTTTGATGGAGCTGGAGAATATTGTTGCAAACACGGTACTCCTGAAGGCAAGAGAGGGTGAGTACGGAAAACTACCGCGAAAATGTGATTTATCGTGCTTGAATCTCACGTACTTTGCTAGATTTGACCGCTGCTCGTGCGCCTATCGTGATGGTGTAATCTGGATTTATCCTGTAACATTGTTTCAAACACCTCCAGCGGTGCTTTCATCTGTAACCGACCTCAGAACGCAGTACTTTGCTAGATTTGACCGCTGCTCGTGCGCCTATCGTGATGGTGTAATCTGGATTTATCCTGTAACATTGTTTGAAACACCTCCAGCGGTGCTTTCATCTGTAACCGACCTCAGAACGCCAGCGCAGTAATGCTGTTACATTGTATCGTTTGACAGTTGGTACGTGTTGCAGGGTCAAACGAAGGAAAACAGCAGCCTCCTACATCCGTTTTACGCGTCGTGCTTTTTAAAAATACAAGACCACAAGCTATATTCGCTGTATGCTAGTTTTTCACTGAGGTGGGCTACATAACGTGAGCTGTGTGTGAGGAAATGGTAGATATGTTACAGCTGGCACCTTTTTAACACGCGCTGCTAGTTAACATAAACGCAGTAGGAACCAGGTCAACCCGTTTATAAGGCGATGTGAACGACGCTTGTCTTCGTTACCACCGATACCACAATAACCGCTACTTCCTTTGCTGGTGCTTTGAAACATAAGGCCTCGCCAGACGACCATTAATTATTCCGCTATCCTGAAGTGTCGTCTGAAGCTTGATTGATTCAGATTCAGATTGAGCTAGATGTAAACCAGAACCACAATACTAGGGTAGATAGATTGTAGTTCGTGTCGTCTTTTTGGCAGACATTGAATGGCATTATCATAGGACAGAGATATTGCATACAATAAAGCAAAGGTTTTAATTGGACATTTTCCCCACTGTTACATAATCAGTGTGAAAGTACATTTAGCTGTAAAAACGCTGTAAGTGTAAAGCTGCTCTCTTACATCATGGAAAATGATAATGGAGCCCTGATGGTTTTGAGAAGGAAAGGCGAGAAATAGTATATTCTTCTTATTAAGGTTAGTTGTACTACAGTCCTGTTGTTTTGATTTCAGCAAACCTGTTTTAGAGATGGTGGCCTATTTTCTGTCTGTACATTTCAAAAGTAACAATATTCTATTCACAATTCACACTTGCTTAGAAAGTGAATCTGAAGTGAATCTCTTTTGAGCTGCAGTCACAATTCATTGAGTCATTCAGATTTTGCTGCTTTGCAGTTTGCCATGATCTTGATCTCCAGCTACATCTCAATGCGTCATTCAGCTTGCTTCTCAGGGATCCTTCAGAGTTCAGTCTTGACATTGTTCAGTGATTGCAAAATATGGAGCCGGCGAACCTGGTTAGCCATAGCTTCCACAAACGTTTTGCACCGTTGTGTCCGTTAATTGCCCAAATTCTCCTGTGGCCTGGAGGCACAAGCTCATGTGTTCAGTTCCTGTGCTCTTTGTTGCCCTTAGCCTGGAGTTTACCATAAATGACCAGGTTTTGACAAGTGTAAGATTTACAGTCTACCTCACTATGTTGTTGAACAGAGGGTGCTAGGCTAGGCCAGTAACATTAGCTGCCTTCCTGGTCGCTGATGTAACTGAATAATGTAGAGAATTTTTAAAATGAGAATCCATCAAAGAAGCTTGGTTTATTCTTATTTTCCACACTTCCAATAGAGTTTCTCTCAAAGGACAGCGGGTTTAAGTGTGCATAGTTGTTGAAGGGACGTTTCACAATGCTTTGTACAAATATTGAAAAAAGCCTTTTTACAAACATGTTTCAACATTTGATTGGACCGTCCTGCTCTTAGTACAAGTAGACACATTTTTTTTAATTCAATAAGCTCACTTATGGACTTGTTTAGTAAGCTTTTACCAGAAAAAGTTTTCTAATTTTTGTTTGGTTTTATTTTTACCTAACTCAGTTCTTGCTATGAAAATAGCCTCAGTTGCTGACATGTCATTAAAAACTATACTACTACTAGTACTGCTACTACAAACATGTTTCTTGTCATGCTTCTGCTTTTCAAGTTTTGCACATGGAGTGAACATCAGGAAATCTGTCTTTTTAAAGTGGTCTTGTGTTTATTGATGTGTGCAGGCCTATGTGTGTAAGAGAGCACTTGTTCAGTGAGGGTCTGCTTTGTTTGTTTTTCGTCCATGTGTGTGTGACTGTCCCCCCATTTGTTTACCGCGCCGTGTTTGGAGCAGAAAATGAGACGCAAGGCACGCAGACTCTTGTCCAAATGTTCGACTAGCAGCAGATAACAGGAAAAGCAGAGTTTATAGGCCACACAGTCTGTTTACATGGCTGAAGCCAGGCTTCCGAAATCATTAGAGAGTCCGGCCAGAGCCAGCCAGCCCCAAACTAAACAGAAAACCCATCTACGTCTGTTATGATGGTCTGCTTGGAGATTGAACATATTCAGGCGTAGACATCACGTTGGCATTGAGTACCCTTGAGTGCAGTCGTACTGATTTGAATTGATTTCTTTGAGTATTTTCAGTTATTCATGTAGCCTGCTATAAAGCTAGTGACAGATCAGCTAACTTGAATTTAGAAGACGTGATACACTAAAGCACACTACAATTTGGAAGCCTGTTTCTGCCTCAGAGTGAAATATAAAATTGGTAGTTTTGAGAGTTTACCAAAAGAAGTAGTCGCAACTGTGGCATACAAAGTCACAAGTATGAGAGATAAAGATCTGAGTTTTTGCAAATGCAACTCTTTCTTGTTACTGTGAGAAATACACAAATTCATTCTATAATACGGAAGGCTGTTCCACCTCAGAGTAGAATATTAAATGGGTAATTGTGACGAAGTTTACTAAAAGAAATAGTTGCAACTTTGACATGCAGTCGCAATTTTGAGATTAAAAGATCTGAGTTTCTTGCAAATGTAACTTTATTTCCTGTTATCATGATAAATAACACTAATGCAAACTATATTACGGAAGGCCGTTCCACCTCAAGAGTAAAATGGGTAATTGTGAGAAAGTTTACGAAAAGAAACAAACTGTGAGATACGTGGTCGCAATTATAGATATAAAGATGTAAGTTTATCACAAATGCAGCTATTTCCTGCTACTGTGAGAAATACACTAATTCACACAGTAATACTGAAGCCTGTTTCTAACTCAGAGTAAAAAATAAAATGTGTAACTGTGAGAAAGTTAACAAAAAGAAATAAATGAGCAAATGTGAGATACAAAGTTGCAATTATGAGATAAAAAAATCTTAGTTTCTTGCAACTTTACTTCCTGTTACCGTGAGAAATACACTAATGCAAGCTATATTACGGAAGGCCTTTCCACCTCAGAGTAAAATATAAAATGGGAAATTGTGAGAAAGTTTGCTAAACGGAAGTAGTCACAACTGTTAGGCTAAATACAACATTGCAGTTATGAGATATAAAGATCTGTTACTTGTAAATGCAACTTTGTTTCCTGTTACTGTGAGAAATACAGTAATGCACACTAGGGCTGGGTAAAAAAAATATAGACGATTCTCATTCGGAACGATATCGATTCTTAAATCCCAAGAATCGATTAGTGTAGCCTGTTTTCAGTTAATGGACGGAATGTTGAAGGGCACTTCTCATCCAATATATTGCAATAAGCATTGTGCTTTGGTACTTTTAATATGAAACAAAGTCTCAGATTTAAAATTCTGTCCATTGTATTCTAGTATTCAAACAATAAATGCCGTTTTGGTGCTGTTTAATGTGGAGTGACAGATCGCTGTAGCGCCTCAGTTCTACAGACGCGGCAGCGCGAGGCGCACGTAAACTAGTCATCTTCTCCACATTAATACCAGCTTCAGCACAAAATAAACATGACTAAACATCCGAAGGTAAGTTAAAAGAAAAGAGTCTCATGTAATCGCTCAGTCAGTGTTTCAGCCGTGCAAAGACGTCAGTAATGGCTTGTAAACAATGTCACGTATCGTCACATTTACCTCAGAAAAAAAATTCAGTGACCATAAACTCATTGAAAAATAAACTGTAGAGAGGGGTATTTTGCTAAATATATGCACCATATAACATATTCATTATAATTTTTACTGTTGACGTTTAAAAAAAATAATAATAATTTTTGAAGTAGAAATATTATGTAATTGTAACTTTATTATTTTAAAAACTTCATTAAGTGTAATTTTAACAAATCAGTCAACTTTAACCTTTAATATTATAGTAATGTAGCACCAACTGACTCTCATGTATACTTTACAGCATTAGTTGAGAGATTTTTTTTAGTTGAGAGAATTTGGCAAGTACTGTACCTGATATATATCCAAAATAATCGATATTGAATCGAATCGAATCAAATTGGTAATCGAATTGCAAGCGTATGAATGAGAATCGAATCGAATCGTGAAATTTGTGTCAAAACCCAGCCCTAATGCACACTATAATATTGAAGCCTGCTTTCACCTCAAATAAAAAATAAAATGTGTAATTGTGAGAAAGTAAAAAAAAAAACTTTGAGATATAAAGTTCTTGCAAATGCAACTCTCTGTTAGTGCAATAAATACACTCACAATTGCAAGATGTAAAGTAAATGTGGGAGGTTTCTGTATTGTAGCGCCTCTCTGACACACATTGAAATGCATGATACACAAACTGAGCAAGCATTGCCACAATTGTACTTGCATGGAGTGTGTTTCAAGCATGCTCACCCTTTCCTCCATCACTAGTGACATCATTTCCTACTGTAAGCTGCTGCATCAGGTGAAGTGATCCAATGTTACAGTAAGTCTCAATGCACATTATGCAGTTCTACAAGCCTAGTAAATTTCCACAAGCATGAGGTGTGAGAATTGTTTAGATTTATGAGAGAAGTTCATTCACGAGAGGAGAAATATGAAGATGACATAAGGCAAACATATCAGTCCAGTTCAGGACCTCAGATATCTGGTGTCATTATCACAGACAGACAATACAGGCAGATAGGAGATAAAAAAAAATAGCCTCGCTGTCTTCAGTCCAGGGTCAGCTCAGAGTAGGATGTAGAGTCAATATGAAATCAAATCCAACCTTCTTAAGTTTCTTGAATGGTTTATCAGTGGTTTATCTTTAATCAAAATGTATTAACTTCCTCTGAAACAACATTCCATTTCAACTGATGTTACTGAGGCTGGATATGATTTAGATGTTATTTTTGCAAACTTTCATTCAATTTGGCTTCATTCTGTTATGGATCTTTTCACCATCCAACCTATTCCTTCCCTACGTTTTTCCCATGAACATCTTATTTCACTTGGAATAATTATATTTTGGAGGTGAAATAAACAGCATGGTTTTTGTAAATGACGTGGACAGTTGATTGTCAGTGCATTTTCTGGACAACTAGTCAGTCTTGAGGAATTATTTATAATGATGAATTTTTCCATTTGTTATGCGTCCAGTACACTCCAATCACATGCATTTATTATTGTATACAATTATTTAAAAGTTGAACTTTATGTGCCATTTGAAAAACTGAGATTCAAATAGTTGAAAAAAAAATTCAGTGACTAGTTGATTGTTGGATAACTATTCAATCATTTTGACCCATCCTGAATTAGTAGATTGTTGCATTATTAAGTCGACAGCATCAACATGGAACAATAACCGAGAGCAGGCCTGTTAACCAGGACCTTACGTCATTTTTTTTCTTTGGCAACCTCTCATGGAAGTAGCATTTTGTTGGTGTCTTTTCAAAGAATGAGTGACTGACTATATGTCTAAGAAATGGTGAGGGGTGAATTCCTAAGCAAGGCTGTAATCCGACCCTGGCCTCCTCTGACAACTTAGGCGATGTGGAGTGCACGTCGTAACCCATGACGACGGCAGATGAGGGGCTCTCCTTCCCATTCAAGAAGTCTGGAGCTGGCAGACCACTCTGCTTCGCTGGAAACTGTGCCATGTGAAATCCTGAAGAATAAACGTTGTTCAGACCCATCTAAATGAAGACAGATGCAAAGGAGGAGGCTAAAGTACAGCAAAAAAAAAGACTGATAGTGAATGCAAGCCAGTGAAAGCAGGAAGAAAGAACTGAGAGAAAAAGAAATAATGTGTCACATATAAAACAAGGAACATTTGAGCTGCTGCTTCAGCCAGATGCTAAAAAGTTACGTCACTGCATTGAGGTATTGCATACTTATGCTGGCTATATACAGTTTTTATTGCCTGTTTTCCTAACATTGGTGTTCTAATGTTAAAACAGATAATATAATAGTATAGTATTTATAATAGATATATTTAAAAGAAGTTCCTGTATGTGAAACAGTAGAGCATAGTGCTAGCAACACCAAGGTCATGGGTTTGATTCTCAAGGAATGCCTTGTTCATTGCTTTAAACAAAGCTGTCTGTCAAATGTGGTTGCAAATCTCTAAATTAAACTTTATTACTAGCGTTAAGAGTTGGGATGGTTGATTCTTTCTGTGAATCCGTTATTCATTTGAATTAATCAGTTTAAAAGGCTGATTCAAACACTCATTTGCATTATCACTCGGGACATTCACAGAACACTCAGTATGCCAATTTTTGATATGTTTTAGTAAAAAAAAAATAGTATCAAGTACTATTCGTGCATATAGCTTAAATGAAAATGATTAACAATTTTTAGCTGTTCATTCAGTGAAAAGCTAAATATGCTTTGATTATTTTAAATGAAACTAAATTTCTACTGTATTTATTCTACTGCTTTATCAAACAATGGCTGGTTAACTTCTTCCAATGATTTTGACGAGGAGAGGATTTTCTTTTTCCCAAAATTGCAAGTTGCAAATGTCATTACATTGGACTAGGGCTGCACGATTAATCGCATGCGATATTTAACGCGC